>NW_028126321.1:600000-863835 GCF_965194825.1 Balaenoptera physalus | reverse complement strand
CGCAATCAGCTGTGGGTCTAGATATGGTCAATCCATGTGGCATCACATCCCTGAACGAATTTTGTAAGAATTTCTCTCTCTTTCACTGTCTTTGTTTCACGGGTTTTTAAAAGTAATTGAATTTTATAATGGGGTTTAGCTGCTTTTCACTGCTGTGTTTATGCCGCTTTACACCCACTTGACTCACTTACAGAGAGATATCAATTCATATGTTTTAAGATTCTTACTAGTCAGATATATTCTTGGGCGGTGAATAGGGTGTGTTGAGTCCAGTTCACTGAGCAAGGCGTACTTCTTGTCTATTACATATTGGGTATATGGAACGGTATCTGAGGTAATTTGAAACCCTTGTTTTATGCATGACCCCACCTCACTTTTCCAGTTAAGCAGCCATAGTGTGTTTTCTCAACGAGTGACTCTGTTCTGTTTTGTAATTCAGTTCAAGGGTAGCGGTTTTTCCATTCCCTGTATAATTGATATCTTATAATAAGTGTCTTTTTCTGTGTGACTTATTTCACTTAGAATCGTCGTACCTAAATCCACTCATCATGCTGCTACTAGCCTTATGACGTTGATTTCATGGCTGAGTGATATTCCATTGTACATAAGGACCACAGCTTCTTTATGCATTTTTCTCTTTCCTGGGATATTTAACGTGTAACGAAGTGGGGGTTCCTGTAAACAGAGCAACCCTAAACTTTGGGGTGCATGTGTCGTGCTGATTTTTAGTTTTCCCAGTATATATGCCCATGAGTGGAAGTGCCCTATGCTCTCTAAGCTGTGTTTTGTAGATGTTTCAGGACACACCGTGCACTTCACCAGAGTGGCTCTTCGCAATTTATATCCTGCCCATCAGCGTAGCAAGGCTCCCATTTCTCCATGGCCTTTCCTGCATTTCTGGTATTGACCCTTTATTCAGCATGGCCCTTTTGAGCGATGGGAAGCGAGACTTCTTTGTAGCGCTGATTTGCCTTTCCAGGTTTCTTGGTTGACCAAAAAGGGCGTATGCGTTTTTTCCTGAATATATTCAGGAAAAAACGCATACGCCCTTTTTGGCCAAGGGCATCATTGTCGAGGTTTTGCCGCTTTCCATGTGCTTTAAAGGCGATTCGAATCTCCCTCCTGAAATCTGTTTCCTGCAATTCTGCCTTGCTTTCAAATCCTCTTCGTTGCCTTCCCTCAATATATTTGTGGACGACAGTTATCATTTATAACTCTGCAGGTTTGTGAATGGCAGTGCCCCTGAGCTCCATTTTTCAACTCGCTCTTTTGGGAGTTGGCCGAAAAACCGCAGGATGGCTTCAGGCCCAATCTGGTTCCGTGGGGCAGGCTGAGCCTGTGGTTAATTCTTCTTCCTGATGGAAATTAGAGTGACCTGTGCCTGTCCGAACACCTAGAGCTACCCTCTCATGGGTTCCCCCTCTTCCCATTCATCCTCAGGACAAATTGCAACCTGTACGAAACAGGAGGTTAAAGGTGCTGATTCTCCAAGTGGGGAGATTGTTAGTAATGCGGCTGGAATGGCGAACCCGAGCACCAGGAGATGAGGAAAGAGGTGCGTTTCAGAAACCTTTCCCGATCACACTGTATACCTTCCACTGGGTTTCCCATGCATTTTTTTGCTCTAAGAAGATTCCCTTGAACCTGGAGATTTGGGACCCATAGAATGGGTACCATGCACTATTACTTTAAAGGGTAGGCGATTGCTCACCCAACCTCACCAATCCTCTCAGCCCCAAGAGTGTCCAGCCTTATATCTAATCCAGCTGTGGGTCTAGATATGGTCGATCCAGGTTGCTTCACTGCCCCTGAACGAATTTTTTACGAATTTCTCTCTCTTTCACTGTCTTTGTTGGGGGGTTTTTGGAATCTATTTTTATAATGGGGTTTAGCTGATTTTCACTGCTGTGTTTATGCTGCTTTACACCCACTTGATTCATTTACAGAGAGATATCAATACATAGGTTTTAAGATTCTTACTAGTCAGATATACTCTTGTGCGGTGAATACGGGGCGTAGAGTCCAGTTCACTGGTCAAGGGGTAGGTGTTGTCTTTTACATATTTGGTTTATGGAACGGTATGTGTGGTAATTTCAAACCCTTGTTTTATGCCTCACCGCACCTCACCTTTCCAGTTAAGCAGCCATCCAGTGTTTTCTAAATGTGTGACTCTGTTCTGTTTTGTAATCAGGTCATGGGTAGCGATTTTTACTTTCCCTCTATAAGTGATAACCTATGATAAGTGTCTTTTTCTGTGTGACTTATTTCACTTAGAAACATCGTACCTAAATCCACTCATCATGCTGCTAGTAGCCGTATGACACTGATTTCATGGCTGAGTGATATGCCATTGTACATAAGTACCACACTTCTTTATCCATTTTTCTCTATCCTGGCATATTTAAGGTGTACTGAAGTGGAGGTTCTTGTAAACAGAGCAGGCCTAAACTTTGGGGTGCCTGTGTCTTGTTGATTTTTCGTTTTCCCATTTTATACGCCCACGAGTGGAAGGGCCCTATGCTCTCTAGCTGTGTTTTTTAGATGTTTTAGGAAACACCATGCACTTCTCCAGAGTGGCCGTTAGCAATTTACATCCAGCCCTTCAGCCTAACAAGGCTCCCTTTTCTACCTGGCCTGTCCTGCACTTCTGGTTTTTACACTTTTTTGGATGGCTTTTGGACGGATGGGAAGCGAGACTTATTTGTAGTGCTGATTTGCCTTTCCGGCTTGCTTGGTTGGCCAAAAAGGGCCTATGCATTTTTTCCTGAATATATTCAGGAAAAAACGCATAGGCCCTTTTTGGCCAAGTGCATCATTGTCGACGTTTTGCCGCTTTTCATGTGCTCAAAAGGCGATTTGCATCTACCTCCTGAAATCTCGGGGCTTGTCCCCGCACATTCTTCTCTAATATACAACCTCGGAACACTACCTCCAGGAAGACTCTGTTGCCCTAGTAACAAGGGTTGAGAACGTAATAATGCTGCCGCCTTGTGGCTCTTTCTCACAACAGCAGCTTTAAACCCAGGGCTAATGGTTGCTTAATAGTCCCAAGGACTGCAGGGCTGTAAATGACACCTTCCCTCAAAAAATGCCCTGGGGTAGGGAATAGGCAAGAAAATTCAACACATGACAAATTTTTCAAGAAGTCAATATGAGGAGAGGAGTTGTACTCACTCTTTAAAAAAAAAAGAGGAAAAGGAAAAAAGGACATGCCTAAAGCTCAGTATAAGGAATTATTAGCCACATGCAAATCCAACCTCCAAAAAGGTTTCAGCTCACACCAGTCAAATGACCATCAGCAAAACGTCTACAACCTATAAATGCTGAAGGGGTTTTAGAGAACTTTGTACCTTCTAGCAGCTGGTGGGATGTAAAGTGGTAACAGCATTAACGAAAACTGAATGGAGCTGCTTTAAAAGGTAAAAATTGAGCTACCAGATGATGTAGCAGGGCACCTTTTGGGCCTATAATCTAAGACCACCAGAATCGGAAAGACAGAGGCAGGCAAATGTGCACTGCAGCAATATTGAAATAGCTAAGACATGGAAGCAAAAAAAAGGCCCATAAACAGATGAATTGACAAAGAAGAAGTGGTATATGTACAGAATGGAATAGTAGCCTCGGGAAAAAAATGAAGAGTGCCATTTTCAGGACTACAAATGAGCTTAGAAATAATCATATTAGGTAAAGTAAGTCAAAAGGGAATGACAAATATCCTATGATATCATTTATACAAGTTATCCTAAGATTGCTACCAATGAACATACCTCCACAGAAAAAGACACTCACAGACTTATAAAACAAACTAATGGTTAACCAAAATGAAAGGTGGAAGGATGGAAAAATTAGGATTATGGGGCTAACCTAAATAGGCTAATGTATGTTAAATGTATATAAACACTTAACATAAAAACTATATAAATTTCCTGCAATTCTGCCTTGCTTTTAACTCCTCTTCGTTGCCTTCCTTCAATATATTTTTGGACTTGAGTTACCATTTATAACTCTACAGGACTGTGAATTGCAGTGCCCCTGAGCTCCATTTTTCAACTCGCTTTTTTGGAAGCTGGCCGCAAAAACGCAGGATTGCTTAAGGCCCTATTCTGGTTCCGTGCGGCAGGCTGAGCCTGTGGTTAATTCTTCTTCCTGATGGGAAATTAGAGTGGCCTGTGCCTGTCCCAACACCTAGCGCTAGTCTCTCATTGTTTCCCCCTCTTCCCGATCATCCTCAGGACAAACTGCAACCTGTACGGAACAGGAGCTTAAAGGTGCTGATTCTCCAAGAGGGAGATTGCTAGTAAAGCGGCTGGAATGGTGAACCCGAGCACAAGGAGATGAGAAATGGGGTGGGTTTTAGAAACCTTTCCTGATCACACGGTGTACCATCTTCTGGGATTCTCATGCATTTTTTCGATGTAGGAAGATGCCCTTGAACCTGGAGATTTGGGACCCATGGAATGGGAACCACGCAGTATTACTTTAAAGGGTCTGCATTTGCTCACCAAACCTCACCAAACATCTCAGCCCCAAGAGTGTCCACCCTTATGTCGCAATCAGCTGTGGGTCTAGATATGGTCAATCCATGTGGCATCACATCCCCTGAACGAATTTTGTAAGAATTTCTCTCTCTTTCACTGTCTTTGTTTCACGGGTTTTTAAAAGTAATTGAATTTTATAATGGGGTTTAGCTGCTTTTCACTGCTGTGTTTATGCCGCTTTACACCCACTTGACTCACTTACAGAGAGATATCAATTCATATGTTTTAAGATTCTTACTAGTCAGATATATTCTTGGGCGGTGAATAGGGTGTGTTGAGTCCAGTTCACTGAGCAAGGCGTACTTCTTGTCTATTACATATTGGGTATATGGAACGGTATCTGAGGTAATTTGAAACCCTTGTTTTATGCATGACCCCACCTCACTTTTCCAGTTAAGCAGCCATAGTGTGTTTTCTCAACGAGTGACTCTGTTCTGTTTTGTAATTCAGTTCAAGGGTAGCGGTTTTTCCATTCCCTGTATAATTGATATCTTATAATAAGTGTCTTTTTCTGTGTGACTTATTTCACTTAGAATCGTCGTACCTAAATCCACTCATCATGCTGCTACTAGCCTTATGACGTTGATTTCATGGCTGAGTGATATTCCATTGTACATAAGGACCACAGCTTCTTTATGCATTTTTCTCTTTCCTGGGATATTTAACGTGTAACGAAGTGGGGGTTCCTGTAAACAGAGCAACCCTAAACTTTGGGGTGCATGTGTCGTGCTGATTTTTAGTTTTCCCAGTATATATGCCCATGAGTGGAAGTGCCCTATGCTCTCTAAGCTGTGTTTTGTAGATGTTTCAGGACACACCGTGCACTTCACCAGAGTGGCTCTTCGCAATTTATATCCTGCCCATCAGCGTAGCAAGGCTCCCATTTCTCCATGGCCTTTCCTGCATTTCTGGTATTGACCCTTTATTCAGCATGGCCCTTTTGAGCGATGGGAAGCGAGACTTCTTTGTAGCGCTGATTTGCCTTTCCAGGTTTCTTGGTTGACCAAAAAGGGCGTATGCGTTTTTTCCTGAATATATTCAGGAAAAAACGCATACGCCCTTTTTGGCCAAGGGCATCATTGTCGAGGTTTTGCCGCTTTCCATGTGCTTTAAAGGCGATTCGAATCTACCTCCTGAAATCTGTTTCCTGCAATTCTGCCTTGCTTTCAAATCCTCTTCGTTGCCTTCCCTCAATATATTTGTGGACGACAGTTATCATTTATAACTCTGCAGGTTTGTGAATGGCAGTGCCCCTGAGCTCCATTTTTCAACTCGCTCTTTTGGGAGTTGGCCGAAAAACCGCAGGATGGCTTCAGGCCCAATCTGGTTCCGTGGGGCAGGCTGAGCCTGTGGTTAATTCTTCTTCCTGATGGAAATTAGAGTGACCTGTGCCTGTCCGAACACCTAGAGCTACCCTCTCATGGGTTCCCCCTCTTCCCATTCATCCTCAGGACAAATTGCAACCTGTACGAAACAGGAGGTTAAAGGTGCTGATTCTCCAAGTGGGGAGATTGTTAGTAATGCGGCTGGAATGGCGAACCCGAGCACCAGGAGATGAGGAAAGAGGTGCGTTTCAGAAACCTTTCCCGATCACACTGTATACCTTCCACTGGGTTTCCCATGCATTTTTTTGCTCTAAGAAGATTCCCTTGAACCTGGAGATTTGGGACCCATAGAATGGGTACCATGCACTATTACTTTAAAGGGTAGGCGATTGCTCACCCAACCTCACCAATCCTCTCAGCCCCAAGAGTGTCCAGCCTTATATCTAATCCAGCTGTGGGTCTAGATATGGTCGATCCAGGTTGCTTCACTGCCCCTGAACGAATTTTTTACGAATTTCTCTCTCTTTCACTGTCTTTGTTGGGGGGTTTTTGGAATCTATTTTTATAATGGGGTTTAGCTGATTTTCACTGCTGTGTTTATGCTGCTTTACACCCACTTGATTCATTTACAGAGAGATATCAATACATAGGTTTTAAGATTCTTACTAGTCAGATATACTCTTGTGCGGTGAATACGGGGCGTAGAGTCCAGTTCACTGGTCAAGGGGTAGGTGTTGTCTTTTACATATTTGGTTTATGGAACGGTATGTGTGGTAATTTCAAACCCTTGTTTTATGCCTCACCGCACCTCACCTTTCCAGTTAAGCAGCCATCCAGTGTTTTCTAAATGTGTGACTCTGTTCTGTTTTGTAATCAGGTCATGGGTAGCGATTTTTACTTTCCCTCTATAAGTGATAACCTATGATAAGTGTCTTTTTCTGTGTGACTTATTTCACTTAGAAACATCGTACCTAAATCCACTCATCATGCTGCTAGTAGCCGTATGACACTGATTTCATGGCTGAGTGATATGCCATTGTACATAAGTACCACACTTCTTTATCCATTTTTCTCTATCCTGGCATATTTAAGGTGTACTGAAGTGGAGGTTCTTGTAAACAGAGCAGGCCTAAACTTTGGGGTGCCTGTGTCTTGTTGATTTTTCGTTTTCCCATTTTATACGCCCACGAGTGGAAGGGCCCTATGCTCTCTAGCTGTGTTTTTTAGATGTTTTAGGAAACACCATGCACTTCTCCAGAGTGGCCGTTAGCAATTTACATCCAGCCCTTCAGCCTAACAAGGCTCCCTTTTCTACCTGGCCTGTCCTGCACTTCTGGTTTTTACACTTTTTTGGATGGCTTTTGGACGGATGGGAAGCGAGACTTATTTGTAGTGCTGATTTGCCTTTCCGGCTTGCTTGGTTGGCCAAAAAGGGCCTATGCATTTTTTCCTGAATATATTCAGGAAAAAACGCATAGGCCCTTTTTGGCCAAGTGCATCATTGTCGACGTTTTGCCGCTTTTCATGTGCTCAAAAGGCGATTTGCATCTACCTCCTGAAATCTCGGGGCTTGTCCCCGCACATTCTTCTCTAATATACAACCTCGGAACACTACCTCCAGGAAGACTCTGTTGCCCTAGTAACAAGGGTTGAGAACGTAATAATGCTGCCGCCTTGTGGCTCTTTCTCACAACAGCAGCTTTAAACCCAGGGCTAATGGTTGCTTAATAGTCCCAAGGACTGCAGGGCTGTAAATGACACCTTCCCTCAAAAAATGCCCTGGGGTAGGGAATAGGCAAGAAAATTCAACACATGACAAATTTTTCAAGAAGTCAATATGAGGAGAGGAGTTGTACTCACTCTTTAAAAAAAAAAGAGGAAAAGGAAAAAAGGACATGCCTAAAGCTCAGTATAAGGAATTATTAGCCACATGCAAATCCAACCTCCAAAAAGGTTTCAGCTCACACCAGTCAAATGACCATCAGCAAAACGTCTACAACCTATAAATGCTGAAGGGGTTTTAGAGAACTTTGTACCTTCTAGCAGCTGGTGGGATGTAAAGTGGTAACAGCATTAACGAAAACTGAATGGAGCTGCTTTAAAAGGTAAAAATTGAGCTACCAGATGATGTAGCAGGGCACCTTTTGGGCCTATAATCTAAGACCACCAGAATCGGAAAGACAGAGGCAGGCAAATGTGCACTGCAGCAATATTGAAATAGCTAAGACATGGAAGCAAAAAAAAGGCCCATAAACAGATGAATTGACAAAGAAGAAGTGGTATATGTACAGAATGGAATAGTAGCCTCGGGAAAAAAATGAAGAGTGCCATTTTCAGGACTACAAATGAGCTTAGAAATAATCATATTAGGTAAAGTAAGTCAAAAGGGAATGACAAATATCCTATGATATCATTTATACAAGTTATCCTAAGATTGCTACCAATGAACATACCTCCACAGAAAAAGACACTCACAGACTTATAAAACAAACTAATGGTTAACCAAAATGAAAGGTGGAAGGATGGAAAAATTAGGATTATGGGGCTAACCTAAATAGGCTAATGTATGTTAAATGTATATAAACACTTAACATAAAAACTATATAAATTTCCTGCAATTCTGCCTTGCTTTTAACTCCTCTTCGTTGCCTTCCTTCAATATATTTTTGGACTTGAGTTACCATTTATAACTCTACAGGACTGTGAATTGCAGTGCCCCTGAGCTCCATTTTTCAACTCGCTTTTTTGGAAGCTGGCCGCAAAAACGCAGGATTGCTTAAGGCCCTATTCTGGTTCCGTGCGGCAGGCTGAGCCTGTGGTTAATTCTTCTTCCTGATGGGAAATTAGAGTGGCCTGTGCCTGTCCCAACACCTAGCGCTAGTCTCTCATTGTTTCCCCCTCTTCCCGATCATCCTCAGGACAAACTGCAACCTGTACGGAACAGGAGCTTAAAGGTGCTGATTCTCCAAGAGGGAGATTGCTAGTAAAGCGGCTGGAATGGTGAACCCGAGCACAAGGAGATGAGAAATGGGGTGGGTTTTAGAAACCTTTCCTGATCACACGGTGTACCATCTTCTGGGATTCTCATGCATTTTTTCGATGTAGGAAGATGCCCTTGAACCTGGAGATTTGGGACCCATGGAATGGGAACCACGCAGTATTACTTTAAAGGGTCTGCATTTGCTCACCAAACCTCACCAAACATCTCAGCCCCAAGAGTGTCCACCCTTATGTCGCAATCAGCTGTGGGTCTAGATATGGTCAATCCATGTGGCATCACATCCCCTGAACGAATTTTGTAAGAATTTCTCTCTCTTTCACTGTCTTTGTTTCACGGGTTTTTAAAAGTAATTGAATTTTATAATGGGGTTTAGCTGCTTTTCACTGCTGTGTTTATGCCGCTTTACACCCACTTGACTCACTTACAGAGAGATATCAATTCATATGTTTTAAGATTCTTACTAGTCAGATATATTCTTGGGCGGTGAATAGGGTGTGTTGAGTCCAGTTCACTGAGCAAGGCGTACTTCTTGTCTATTACATATTGGGTATATGGAACGGTATCTGAGGTAATTTGAAACCCTTGTTTTATGCATGACCCCACCTCACTTTTCCAGTTAAGCAGCCATAGTGTGTTTTCTCAACGAGTGACTCTGTTCTGTTTTGTAATTCAGTTCAAGGGTAGCGGTTTTTCCATTCCCTGTATAATTGATATCTTATAATAAGTGTCTTTTTCTGTGTGACTTATTTCACTTAGAATCGTCGTACCTAAATCCACTCATCATGCTGCTACTAGCCTTATGACGTTGATTTCATGGCTGAGTGATATTCCATTGTACATAAGGACCACAGCTTCTTTATGCATTTTTCTCTTTCCTGGGATATTTAACGTGTAACGAAGTGGGGGTTCCTGTAAACAGAGCAACCCTAAACTTTGGGGTGCATGTGTCGTGCTGATTTTTAGTTTTCCCAGTATATATGCCCATGAGTGGAAGTGCCCTATGCTCTCTAAGCTGTGTTTTGTAGATGTTTCAGGACACACCGTGCACTTCACCAGAGTGGCTCTTCGCAATTTATATCCTGCCCATCAGCGTAGCAAGGCTCCCATTTCTCCATGGCCTTTCCTGCATTTCTGGTATTGACCCTTTATTCAGCATGGCCCTTTTGAGCGATGGGAAGCGAGACTTCTTTGTAGCGCTGATTTGCCTTTCCAGGTTTCTTGGTTGACCAAAAAGGGCGTATGCGTTTTTTCCTGAATATATTCAGGAAAAAACGCATACGCCCTTTTTGGCCAAGGGCATCATTGTCGAGGTTTTGCCGCTTTCCATGTGCTTTAAAGGCGATTCGAATCTACCTCCTGAAATCTGTTTCCTGCAATTCTGCCTTGCTTTCAAATCCTCTTCGTTGCCTTCCCTCAATATATTTGTGGACGACAGTTATCATTTATAACTCTGCAGGTTTGTGAATGGCAGTGCCCCTGAGCTCCATTTTTCAACTCGCTCTTTTGGGAGTTGGCCGAAAAACCGCAGGATGGCTTCAGGCCCAATCTGGTTCCGTGGGGCAGGCTGAGCCTGTGGTTAATTCTTCTTCCTGATGGAAATTAGAGTGACCTGTGCCTGTCCGAACACCTAGAGCTACCCTCTCATGGGTTCCCCCTCTTCCCATTCATCCTCAGGACAAATTGCAACCTGTACGAAACAGGAGGTTAAAGGTGCTGATTCTCCAAGTGGGGAGATTGTTAGTAATGCGGCTGGAATGGCGAACCCGAGCACCAGGAGATGAGGAAAGAGGTGCGTTTCAGAAACCTTTCCCGATCACACTGTATACCTTCCACTGGGTTTCCCATGCATTTTTTTGCTCTAAGAAGATTCCCTTGAACCTGGAGATTTGGGACCCATAGAATGGGTACCATGCACTATTACTTTAAAGGGTAGGCGATTGCTCACCCAACCTCACCAATCCTCTCAGCCCCAAGAGTGTCCAGCCTTATATCTAATCCAGCTGTGGGTCTAGATATGGTCGATCCAGGTTGCTTCACTGCCCCTGAACGAATTTTTTACGAATTTCTCTCTCTTTCACTGTCTTTGTTGGGGGGTTTTTGGAATCTATTTTTATAATGGGGTTTAGCTGATTTTCACTGCTGTGTTTATGCTGCTTTACACCCACTTGATTCATTTACAGAGAGATATCAATACATAGGTTTTAAGATTCTTACTAGTCAGATATACTCTTGTGCGGTGAATACGGGGCGTAGAGTCCAGTTCACTGGTCAAGGGGTAGGTGTTGTCTTTTACATATTTGGTTTATGGAACGGTATGTGTGGTAATTTCAAACCCTTGTTTTATGCCTCACCGCACCTCACCTTTCCAGTTAAGCAGCCATCCAGTGTTTTCTAAATGTGTGACTCTGTTCTGTTTTGTAATCAGGTCATGGGTAGCGATTTTTACTTTCCCTCTATAAGTGATAACCTATGATAAGTGTCTTTTTCTGTGTGACTTATTTCACTTAGAAACATCGTACCTAAATCCACTCATCATGCTGCTAGTAGCCGTATGACACTGATTTCATGGCTGAGTGATATGCCATTGTACATAAGTACCACACTTCTTTATCCATTTTTCTCTATCCTGGCATATTTAAGGTGTACTGAAGTGGAGGTTCTTGTAAACAGAGCAGGCCTAAACTTTGGGGTGCCTGTGTCTTGTTGATTTTTCGTTTTCCCATTTTATACGCCCACGAGTGGAAGGGCCCTATGCTCTCTAGCTGTGTTTTTTAGATGTTTTAGGAAACACCATGCACTTCTCCAGAGTGGCCGTTAGCAATTTACATCCAGCCCTTCAGCCTAACAAGGCTCCCTTTTCTACCTGGCCTGTCCTGCACTTCTGGTTTTTACACTTTTTTGGATGGCTTTTGGACGGATGGGAAGAGAGACTTATTTGTAGTGCTGATTTGCCTTTCCGGCTTGCTTGGTTGGCCAAAAAGGGCCTATGCATTTTTTCCTGAATATATTCAGGAAAAAACGCATAGGCCCTTTTTGGCCAAGTGCATCATTGTCGACGTTTTGCCGCTTTTCATGTGCTCAAAAGGCGATTTGCATCTACCTCCTGAAATCTCGGGGCTTGTCCCCGCACATTCTTCTCTAATATACAACCTCGGAACACTACCTCCAGGAAGACTCTGTTGCCCTAGTAACAAGGGTTGAGAACGTAATAATGCTGCCGCCTTGTGGCTCTTTCTCACAACAGCAGCTTTAAACCCAGGGCTAATGGTTGCTTAATAGTCCCAAGGACTGCAGGGCTGTAAATGACACCTTCCCTCAAAAAATGCCCTGGGGTAGGGAATAGGCAAGAAAATTCAACACATGACAAATTTTTCAAGAAGTCAATATGAGGAGAGGAGTTGTACTCACTCTTTAAAAAAAAAAGAGGAAAAGGAAAAAAGGACATGCCTAAAGCTCAGTATAAGGAATTATTAGCCACATGCAAATCCAACCTCCAAAAAGGTTTCAGCTCACACCAGTCAAATGACCATCAGCAAAACGTCTACAACCTATAAATGCTGAAGGGGTTTTAGAGAACTTTGTACCTTCTAGCAGCTGGTGGGATGTAAAGTGGTAACAGCATTAACGAAAACTGAATGGAGCTGCTTTAAAAGGTAAAAATTGAGCTACCAGATGATGTAGCAGGGCACCTTTTGGGCCTATAATCTAAGACCACCAGAATCGGAAAGACAGAGGCAGGCAAATGTGCACTGCAGCAATATTGAAATAGCTAAGACATGGAAGCAAAAAAAAGGCCCATAAACAGATGAATTGACAAAGAAGAAGTGGTATATGTACAGAATGGAATAGTAGCCTCGGGAAAAAAATGAAGAGTGCCATTTTCAGGACTACAAATGAGCTTAGAAATAATCATATTAGGTAAAGTAAGTCAAAAGGGAATGACAAATATCCTATGATATCATTTATACAAGTTATCCTAAGATTGCTACCAATGAACATACCTCCACAGAAAAAGACACTCACAGACTTATAAAACAAACTAATGGTTAACCAAAATGAAAGGTGGAAGGATGGAAAAATTAGGATTATGGGGCTAACCTAAATAGGCTAATGTATGTTAAATGTATATAAACACTTAACATAAAAACTATATAAATTTCCTGCAATTCTGCCTTGCTTTTAACTCCTCTTCGTTGCCTTCCTTCAATATATTTTTGGACTTGAGTTACCATTTATAACTCTACAGGACTGTGAATTGCAGTGCCCCTGAGCTCCATTTTTCAACTCGCTTTTTTGGAAGCTGGCCGCAAAAACGCAGGATTGCTTAAGGCCCTATTCTGGTTCCGTGCGGCAGGCTGAGCCTGTGGTTAATTCTTCTTCCTGATGGGAAATTAGAGTGGCCTGTGCCTGTCCCAACACCTAGCGCTAGTCTCTCATTGTTTCCCCCTCTTCCCGATCATCCTCAGGACAAACTGCAACCTGTACGGAACAGGAGCTTAAAGGTGCTGATTCTCCAAGAGGGAGATTGCTAGTAAAGCGGCTGGAATGGTGAACCCGAGCACAAGGAGATGAGAAATGGTGTGGGTTTTAGAAACCTTTCCTGATCACACGGTGTACCATCTTCTGGGATTCTCATGCATTTTTTCGATGTAGGAAGATGCCCTTGAACCTGGAGATTTGGGACCCATGGAATGGGAACCACGCAGTATTACTTTAAAGGGTCTGCATTTGCTCACCAAACCTCACCAAACATCTCAGCCCCAAGAGTGTCCACCCTTATGTCGCAATCAGCTGTGGGTCTAGATATGGTCAATCCATGTGGCATCACATCCCCTGAACGAATTTTGTAAGAATTTCTCTCTCTTTCACTGTCTTTGTTTCACGGGTTTTTAAAAGTAATTGAATTTTATAATGGGGTTTAGCTGCTTTTCACTGCTGTGTTTATGCCGCTTTACACCCACTTGACTCACTTACAGAGAGATATCAATTCATATGTTTTAAGATTCTTACTAGTCAGATATATTCTTGGGCGGTGAATAGGGTGTGTTGAGTCCAGTTCACTGAGCAAGGCGTACTTCTTGTCTATTACATATTGGGTATATGGAACGGTATCTGAGGTAATTTGAAACCCTTGTTTTATGCATGACCCCACCTCACTTTTCCAGTTAAGCAGCCATAGTGTGTTTTCTCAACGAGTGACTCTGTTCTGTTTTGTAATTCAGTTCAAGGGTAGCGGTTTTTCCATTCCCTGTATAATTGATATCTTATAATAAGTGTCTTTTTCTGTGTGACTTATTTCACTTAGAATCGTCGTACCTAAATCCACTCATCATGCTGCTACTAGCCTTATGACGTTGATTTCATGGCTGAGTGATATTCCATTGTACATAAGGACCACAGCTTCTTTATGCATTTTTCTCTTTCCTGGGATATTTAACGTGTAACGAAGTGGGGGTTCCTGTAAACAGAGCAACCCTAAACTTTGGGGTGCATGTGTCGTGCTGATTTTTAGTTTTCCCAGTATATATGCCCATGAGTGGAAGTGCCCTATGCTCTCTAAGCTGTGTTTTGTAGATGTTTCAGGACACACCGTGCACTTCACCAGAGTGGCTCTTCGCAATTTATATCCTGCCCATCAGCGTAGCAAGGCTCCCATTTCTCCATGGCCTTTCCTGCATTTCTGGTATTGACCCTTTATTCAGCATGGCCCTTTTGAGCGATGGGAAGCGAGACTTCTTTGTAGCGCTGATTTGCCTTTCCAGGTTTCTTGGTTGACCAAAAAGGGCGTATGCGTTTTTTCCTGAATATATTCAGGAAAAAACGCATACGCCCTTTTTGGCCAAGGGCATCATTGTCGAGGTTTTGCCGCTTTCCATGTGCTTTAAAGGCGATTCGAATCTACCTCCTGAAATCTGTTTCCTGCAATTCTGCCTTGCTTTCAAATCCTCTTCGTTGCCTTCCCTCAATATATTTGTGGACGACAGTTATCATTTATAACTCTGCAGGTTTGTGAATGGCAGTGCCCCTGAGCTCCATTTTTCAACTCGCTCTTTTGGGAGTTGGCCGAAAAACCGCAGGATGGCTTCAGGCCCAATCTGGTTCCGTGGGGCAGGCTGAGCCTGTGGTTAATTCTTCTTCCTGATGGAAATTAGAGTGACCTGTGCCTGTCCGAACACCTAGAGCTACCCTCTCATGGGTTCCCCCTCTTCCCATTCATCCTCAGGACAAATTGCAACCTGTACGAAACAGGAGGTTAAAGGTGCTGATTCTCCAAGTGGGGAGATTGTTAGTAATGCGGCTGGAATGGCGAACCCGAGCACCAGGAGATGAGGAAAGAGGTGCGTTTCAGAAACCTTTCCCGATCACACTGTATACCTTCCACTGGGTTTCCCATGCATTTTTTTGCTCTAAGAAGATTCCCTTGAACCTGGAGATTTGGGACCCATAGAATGGGTACCATGCACTATTACTTTAAAGGGTAGGCGATTGCTCACCCAACCTCACCAATCCTCTCAGCCCCAAGAGTGTCCAGCCTTATATCTAATCCAGCTGTGGGTCTAGATATGGTCGATCCAGGTTGCTTCACTGCCCCTGAACGAATTTTTTACGAATTTCTCTCTCTTTCACTGTCTTTGTTGGGGGGTTTTTGGAATCTATTTTTATAATGGGGTTTAGCTGATTTTCACTGCTGTGTTTATGCTGCTTTACACCCACTTGATTCATTTACAGAGAGATATCAATACATAGGTTTTAAGATTCTTACTAGTCAGATATACTCTTGTGCGGTGAATACGGGGCGTAGAGTCCAGTTCACTGGTCAAGGGGTAGGTGTTGTCTTTTACATATTTGGTTTATGGAACGGTATGTGTGGTAATTTCAAACCCTTGTTTTATGCCTCACCGCACCTCACCTTTCCAGTTAAGCAGCCATCCAGTGTTTTCTAAATGTGTGACTCTGTTCTGTTTTGTAATCAGGTCATGGGTAGCGATTTTTACTTTCCCTCTATAAGTGATAACCTATGATAAGTGTCTTTTTCTGTGTGACTTATTTCACTTAGAAACATCGTACCTAAATCCACTCATCATGCTGCTAGTAGCCGTATGACACTGATTTCATGGCTGAGTGATATGCCATTGTACATAAGTACCACACTTCTTTATCCATTTTTCTCTATCCTGGCATATTTAAGGTGTACTGAAGTGGAGGTTCTTGTAAACAGAGCAGGCCTAAACTTTGGGGTGCCTGTGTCTTGTTGATTTTTCGTTTTCCCATTTTATACGCCCACGAGTGGAAGGGCCCTATGCTCTCTAGCTGTGTTTTTTAGATGTTTTAGGAAACACCATGCACTTCTCCAGAGTGGCCGTTAGCAATTTACATCCAGCCCTTCAGCCTAACAAGGCTCCCTTTTCTACCTGGCCTGTCCTGCACTTCTGGTTTTTACACTTTTTTGGATGGCTTTTGGACGGATGGGAAGCGAGACTTATTTGTAGTGCTGATTTGCCTTTCCGGCTTGCTTGGTTGGCCAAAAAGGGCCTATGCATTTTTTCCTGAATATATTCAGGAAAAAAAGCATAGGCCCTTTTTGGCCAAGTGCATCATTGTCGACGTTTTGCCGCTTTTCATGTGCTCAAAAGGCGATTTGCATCTACCTCCTGAAATCTCGGGGCTTGTCCCCGCACATTCTTCTCTAATATACAACCTCGGAACACTACCTCCAGGAAGACTCTGTTGCCCTAGTAACAAGGGTTGAGAACGTAATAATGCTGCCGCCTTGTGGCTCTTTCTCACAACAGCAGCTTTAAACCCAGGGCTAATGGTTGCTTAATAGTCCCAAGGACTGCAGGGCTGTAAATGACACCTTCCCTCAAAAAATGCCCTGGGGTAGGGAATAGGCAAGAAAATTCAACACATGACAAATTTTTCAAGAAGTCAATATGAGGAGAGGAGTTGTACTCACTCTTTAAAAAAAAAAGAGGAAAAGGAAAAAAGGACATGCCTAAAGCTCAGTATAAGGAATTATTAGCCACATGCAAATCCAACCTCCAAAAAGGTTTCAGCTCACACCAGTCAAATGACCATCAGCAAAACGTCTACAACCTATAAATGCTGAAGGGGTTTTAGAGAACTTTGTACCTTCTAGCAGCTGGTGGGATGTAAAGTGGTAACAGCATTAACGAAAACTGAATGGAGCTGCTTTAAAAGGTAAAAATTGAGCTACCAGATGATGTAGCAGGGCACCTTTTGGGCCTATAATCTAAGACCACCAGAATCGGAAAGACAGAGGCAGGCAAATGTGCACTGCAGCAATATTGAAATAGCTAAGACATGGAAGCAAAAAAAAGGCCCATAAACAGATGAATTGACAAAGAAGAAGTGGTATATGTACAGAATGGAATAGTAGCCTCGGGAAAAAAATGAAGAGTGCCATTTTCAGGACTACAAATGAGCTTAGAAATAATCATATTAGGTAAAGTAAGTCAAAAGGGAATGACAAATATCCTATGATATCATTTATACAAGTTATCCTAAGATTGCTACCAATGAACATACCTCCACAGAAAAAGACACTCACAGACTTATAAAACAAACTAATGGTTAACCAAAATGAAAGGTGGAAGGATGGAAAAATTAGGATTATGGGGCTAACCTAAATAGGCTAATGTATGTTAAATGTATATAAACACTTAACATAAAAACTATATAAATTTCCTGCAATTCTGCCTTGCTTTTAACTCCTCTTCGTTGCCTTCCTTCAATATATTTTTGGACTTGAGTTACCATTTATAACTCTACAGGACTGTGAATTGCAGTGCCCCTGAGCTCCATTTTTCAACTCGCTTTTTTGGAAGCTGGCCGCAAAAACGCAGGATTGCTTAAGGCCCTATTCTGGTTCCGTGCGGCAGGCTGAGCCTGTGGTTAATTCTTCTTCCTGATGGGAAATTAGAGTGGCCTGTGCCTGTCCCAACACCTAGCGCTAGTCTCTCATTGTTTCCCCCTCTTCCCGATCATCCTCAGGACAAACTGCAACCTGTACGGAACAGGAGCTTAAAGGTGCTGATTCTCCAAGAGGGAGATTGCTAGTAAAGCGGCTGGAATGGTGAACCCGAGCACAAGGAGATGAGAAATGGGGTGGGTTTTAGAAACCTTTCCTGATCACACGGTGTACCATCTTCTGGGATTCTCATGCATTTTTTCGATGTAGGAAGATGCCCTTGAACCTGGAGATTTGGGACCCATGGAATGGGAACCACGCAGTATTACTTTAAAGGGTCTGCATTTGCTCACCAAACCTCACCAAACATCTCAGCCCCAAGAGTGTCCACCCTTATGTCGCAATCAGCTGTGGGTCTAGATATGGTCAATCCATGTGGCATCACATCCCCTGAACGAATTTTGTAAGAATTTCTCTCTCTTTCACTGTCTTTGTTTCACGGGTTTTTAAAAGTAATTGAATTTTATAATGGGGTTTAGCTGCTTTTCACTGCTGTGTTTATGCCGCTTTACACCCACTTGACTCACTTACAGAGAGATATCAATTCATATGTTTTAAGATTCTTACTAGTCAGATATATTCTTGGGCGGTGAATAGGGTGTGTTGAGTCCAGTTCACTGAGCAAGGCGTACTTCTTGTCTATTACATATTGGGTATATGGAACGGTATCTGAGGTAATTTGAAACCCTTGTTTTATGCATGACCCCACCTCACTTTTCCAGTTAAGCAGCCATAGTGTGTTTTCTCAACGAGTGACTCTGTTCTGTTTTGTAATTCAGTTCAAGGGTAGCGGTTTTTCCATTCCCTGTATAATTGATATCTTATAATAAGTGTCTTTTTCTGTGTGACTTATTTCACTTAGAATCGTCGTACCTAAATCCACTCATCATGCTGCTACTAGCCTTATGACGTTGATTTCATGGCTGAGTGATATTCCATTGTACATAAGGACCACAGCTTCTTTATGCATTTTTCTCTTTCCTGGGATATTTAACGTGTAACGAAGTGGGGGTTCCTGTAAACAGAGCAACCCTAAACTTTGGGGTGCATGTGTCGTGCTGATTTTTAGTTTTCCCAGTATATATGCCCATGAGTGGAAGTGCCCTATGCTCTCTAAGCTGTGTTTTGTAGATGTTTCAGGACACACCGTGCACTTCACCAGAGTGGCTCTTCGCAATTTATATCCTGCCCATCAGCGTAGCAAGGCTCCCATTTCTCCATGGCCTTTCCTGCATTTCTGGTATTGACCCTTTATTCAGCATGGCCCTTTTGAGCGATGGGAAGCGAGACTTCTTTGTAGCGCTGATTTGCCTTTCCAGGTTTCTTGGTTGACCAAAAAGGGCGTATGCGTTTTTTCCTGAATATATTCAGGAAAAAACGCATACGCCCTTTTTGGCCAAGGGCATCATTGTCGAGGTTTTGCCGCTTTCCATGTGCTTTAAAGGCGATTCGAATCTACCTCCTGAAATCTGTTTCCTGCAATTCTGCCTTGCTTTCAAATCCTCTTCGTTGCCTTCCCTCAATATATTTGTGGACGACAGTTATCATTTATAACTCTGCAGGTTTGTGAATGGCAGTGCCCCTGAGCTCCATTTTTCAACTCGCTCTTTTGGGAGTTGGCCGAAAAACCGCAGGATGGCTTCAGGCCCAATCTGGTTCCGTGGGGCAGGCTGAGCCTGTGGTTAATTCTTCTTCCTGATGGAAATTAGAGTGACCTGTGCCTGTCCGAACACCTAGAGCTACCCTCTCATGGGTTCCCCCTCTTCCCATTCATCCTCAGGACAAATTGCAACCTGTACGAAACAGGAGGTTAAAGGTGCTGATTCTCCAAGTGGGGAGATTGTTAGTAATGCGGCTGGAATGGCGAACCCGAGCACCAGGAGATGAGGAAAGAGGTGCGTTTCAGAAACCTTTCCCGATCACACTGTATACCTTCCACTGGGTTTCCCATGCATTTTTTTGCTCTAAGAAGATTCCCTTGAACCTGGAGATTTGGGACCCATAGAATGGGTACCATGCACTATTACTTTAAAGGGTAGGCGATTGCTCACCCAACCTCACCAATCCTCTCAGCCCCAAGAGTGTCCAGCCTTATATCTAATCCAGCTGTGGGTCTAGATATGGTCGATCCAGGTTGCTTCACTGCCCCTGAACGAATTTTTTACGAATTTCTCTCTCTTTCACTGTCTTTGTTGGGGGGTTTTTGGAATCTATTTTTATAATGGGGTTTAGCTGATTTTCACTGCTGTGTTTATGCTGCTTTACACCCACTTGATTCATTTACAGAGAGATATCAATACATAGGTTTTAAGATTCTTACTAGTCAGATATACTCTTGTGCGGTGAATACGGGGCGTAGAGTCCAGTTCACTGGTCAAGGGGTAGGTGTTGTCTTTTACATATTTGGTTTATGGAACGGTATGTGTGGTAATTTCAAACCCTTGTTTTATGCCTCACCGCACCTCACCTTTCCAGTTAAGCAGCCATCCAGTGTTTTCTAAATGTGTGACTCTGTTCTGTTTTGTAATCAGGTCATGGGTAGCGATTTTTACTTTCCCTCTATAAGTGATAACCTATGATAAGTGTCTTTTTCTGTGTGACTTATTTCACTTAGAAACATCGTACCTAAATCCACTCATCATGCTGCTAGTAGCCGTATGACACTGATTTCATGGCTGAGTGATATGCCATTGTACATAAGTACCACACTTCTTTATCCATTTTTCTCTATCCTGGCATATTTAAGGTGTACTGAAGTGGAGGTTCTTGTAAACAGAGCAGGCCTAAACTTTGGGGTGCCTGTGTCTTGTTGATTTTTCGTTTTCCCATTTTATACGCCCACGAGTGGAAGGGCCCTATGCTCTCTAGCTGTGTTTTTTAGATGTTTTAGGAAACACCATGCACTTCTCCAGAGTGGCCGTTAGCAATTTACATCCAGCCCTTCAGCCTAACAAGGCTCCCTTTTCTACCTGGCCTGTCCTGCACTTCTGGTTTTTACACATTTTTGGGTGGCTTTTGGACGGATGGGAAGCGAGACTTATTTTTAGTGCTGATTTGCCTTTCCGGCTTGCTTGGTTGGCCAAAAAGGGCCTATGCATTTTTTCCTGAATATATTCAGGAAAAAACGCATAGGCCCTTTTTGGCCAAGTGCATCATTGTCGACGTTTTGCCGCTTTTCATGTGCTCTAAAGGCGTTTCGCATCTACCTCCTGAAATCTGGGGGCTTGTCCCCGCACATTCTTCTCTAATATACAACCTCGGAACACTACCTCCAGGAAGACTCTGTTGCCCTAGTAACAAGGGTTGAGAACGTAATAATGCTGCCGCCTTGTGGCTCTTTCTCACAACAGCAGCTTTAAACCCAGTGCTAATGGTTGCTTAAAAGTCCCAAGGACTGCAGGGCTGTAAATGACACCTTCCCTCAAAAAATGCCCTGGGGTAGGGAATAGGCAAGAAAATTCAACACATGACAAATTTTTCAAGAAGTCAATATGAGGAGAGGAGTTGTACTCACTCTTTAAAAAAAAAAGAGGAAAAGAAAAAAAGGACATGCCTAAAGCTCAGTATAAGGAATTATTAGCCACATGCAAATCCAACCTCCAAAAAGGTTTCAGCTCACACCAGTCAAATGACCATCAGCAAAACGTCTACAACCTATAAATGCTGAAGGGGTTTTAGAGAACTTTGTACCTTCTAGCAGCTGGTGGGATGTAAAGTGGTAACAGCATTAACGAAAACTGAATGGAGCTGCTTTAAAAGGTAAAAATTGAGCTACCAGATGATGTAGCAGGGCACCTTTTGGGCCTATAATCTAAGACCACCAGAATCGGAAAGACAGAGGCAGGCAAATGTGCACTGCAGCAATATTAAAATAGCCAAGACATGGAAGCAAAAAAGGCCCATAAACAGATGAATTGACAAAGAAGAAGTGGTATATGTACAGAATGGAATAGTAGCCTCGGGAAAAAAATGAAGAGTGCCATTTTCAGGACTACAAATGAGCTTAGAAATAATCATATTAGGTAAAGTAAGTCAAAAGGGAATGACAAATATCCTATGATATCATTTATACAAGTTATCCTAAGATTGCTACCAATGAACATACCTCCACAGAAAAAGACACTCACAGACTTATAAAACAAACTAATGGTTAACCAAAATGAAAGGTGGAAGGATGGAAAAATTAGGATTATGGGGCTAACCTAAATAGGCTAATGTATGTTAAATGTTTATAAACACTTAACATAAAAACTATATAAATTTCCTGCAATTCTGCCTTGCTTTTAACTCCTCTTCGTTGCCTTCCTTCAATATATTTTTGGACTTGAGTTACCATTTATAACTCTACAGGACTGTGAATTGCAGTGCCCCTGAGCTCCATTTTTCAACTCGCTTTTTTGGAAGCTGGCCGCAAAACCGCAGGATTGCTTAAGGCCCTATTCTGGTTCCGTGCGGCAGGCTGAGCCTGTGGTTAATTCTTCTTCCTGATGGGAAATTAGAGTGGCCTGTGCCTGTCCCAACACCTAGCACTAGTCTCTCATTGTTTCCCCCTCTTCCCGATCATCCTCAGGACAAACTGCAACCTGTACGGAACAGGAGCTTAAAGGTGCTGATTCTCCAAGAGGGAGATTGCTAGTAAAGCGGCTGGAATGGTGAACCCGAGCACAAGGAGATGAGAAATGGGGTGGGTTTTAGAAACCTTTCCTGATCACACGGTGTACCATCTTCTGGGATTCTCATGCATTTTTCCGATGTAGGAAGATGCCCTTGAACCTGGAGATTTGGGACCCATGGAATGGGAACCACGCAGTATTACTTTAAAGGGTCTGCATTTGCTCACCAAACCTCACCAAACATCTCAGCCCCAAGAGTGTCCACCCTTATGTCTCAATCAGCTGTGGGTCTAGATATGGTCAATCCAGGTGGCATCACATCCCCTGAACGAATTTTGTAAGAATTTCTCTCTCTTTCACTGTCTTTGTTTCACGGGTTTTTAAAAGTAATTGAATTTTATAATGGGGTTTAGCTGCTTTTCACTGCTGTGTTTATGCCGCTTTACACCCACTTGACTCACTTACAGAGAGATATCAATTCATATGTTTTAAGATTCTTACTAGTCAGATATATTCTTGGGCGGTGAATAGGGTGTGTTGAGTCCAGTTCACTGAGCAAGGCGTACTTCTTGTCTATTACATATTGGGTATATGGAATGGTATCTGAGGTAATTTGAAACCCTTGTTTTATGCATCACCCCACCTCACCTTTCCAGTTAAGCAGCCATAGTGTGTTTTCTCAACGAGTGACTCTGTTCTGTTTTGTAATTCAGTTCAAGGGTAGCGGTTTTTACATTCCCTCTATAAGTGATATCTTATGACAAGTGTCTTTTTCTGAGTGACTTATTTCACTTAGAATCGTCGTACCTAAATCCACTCATCATGCTGCTACTAGCCTTATGACGTTGATTTCATGGCTGAGTGATATTGCATTGTACATAAGGACCACAGCTTCTTTATCCATTTTTCTCTTTCCTGGGATATTTAACGTGTAACGAAGTGGAGGTTCTTGTCAACAGAGCAGCCCTAAACTTTGGGGTGCATGTGTCTTGCTGATTTTTAGTTTTCCCAGTATATACGCCCATGAGTGGAAGTGCCCTATGCTCTCTAAGCTGTGTTTTGTAGATGTTTCAGGACACACCGTGCACTTCGCCAGAGTGGCTCTTTGCAATTTACATCCTGCCCATCAGCGTAGCAAGGCTCCCATTTCTCCATGGCCTTTCCTGCATTTCTGGTATTGACCCTTTATTCAGCATGGCCCTTTTGAGCGATGGGAAGCGAGACTTCTTTGTAGCGCTGATTTGCATTTCCAGGTTTCTTGGTTGACCAAAAAGGGCGTATGCGTTTTTTCCTGAATATATTCAGGAAAAAACGCATACGCCCTTTTTGGCCAAGGGCATCATTGTCGAGGTTTTGCCGCTCTCCATGTGCTTTAAAGGCGATTCGAATCTACCTCCTGAAATCTGTTTCCTGCAATTCTGCCTTGCTTTCAAATCCTCTTCGTTGCCTTCCCTCAATATATTTGTGGACGACAGTTATCATTTATAACTCTGCAGGTTTGTGAATTGCAGTGCCCCTGAGCTCCATTTTTCAACTCGCTCTTTTGGGAGTTGGCCGAAAAACCGCAGGATGGCTTCAGGCCCAATCTGGTTCCGTGAGGCAGGCTGAGCCTGTGGTTAATTCTTCTTCCTGATGGAAATTAGAGTGACCTGTGCCTGTCCGAACACCTAGAGCTACCCTCTCATGGGTTCCCCCTCTTCCCATTCATCCTCAGGACAAATTGCAACCTGTACGAAACAGGAGGTTAAAGGTGCTGATTCTCCAAGTGGGGAGATTGTTAGTAATGCGGCTGGAATGGCGAACCCGAGCACCAGGAGATGAGGAAAGAGGTGCGTTTCAGAAACCTTTCCCGATCACACTGTATACCTTCCACTGGGTTTCCCATGCATTTTTTTGCTCTAAGAAGATTCCCTTGAACCTGGAGATTTGGGACCCATAGAATGGGTACCATGCACTATTACTTTAAAGGGTAGGCGATTGCTCACCCAACCTCACCAATCCTCTCAGCCCCAAGAGTGTCCAGCCTTATATCTAATCCAGCTGTGGGTCTAGATATGGTCGATCCAGGTTGCTTCACTGCCCCTGAACGAATTTTTTACGAATTTCTCTCTCTTTCACTGTCTTTGTTGGGGGGTTTTTGGAATCTATTTTTATAATGGGGTTTAGCTGATTTTCACTGCTGTGTTTATGCTGCTTTACACCCACTTGATTCATTTACAGAGAGATATCAATACATAGGTTTTAAGATTCTTACTAGTCAGATATACTCTTGTGCGGTGAATACGGGGCGTAGAGTCCAGTTCACTGGTCAAGGGGTAGGTGTTGTCTTTTACATATTTGGTTTATGGAACGGTATGTGTGGTAATTTCAAACCCTTGTTTTATGCCTCACCGCACCTCACCTTTCCAGTTAAGCAGCCATCCAGTGTTTTCTAAATGTGTGACTCTGTTCTGTTTTGTAATCAGGTCATGGGTAGCGATTTTTACTTTCCCTCTATAAGTGATAACCTATGATAAGTGTCTTTTTCTGTGTGACTTATTTCACTTAGAAACATCGTACCTAAATCCACTCATCATGCTGCTAGTAGCCGTATGACACTGATTTCATGGCTGAGTGATATGCCATTGTACATAAGTACCACACTTCTTTATCCATTTTTCTCTATCCTGGCATATTTAAGGTGTACTGAAGTGGAGGTTCTTGTAAACAGAGCAGGCCTAAACTTTGGGGTGCCTGTGTCTTGTTGATTTTTCGTTTTCCCATTTTATACGCCCACGAGTGGAAGGGCCCTATGCTCTCTAGCTGTGTTTTTTAGATGTTTTAGGAAACACCATGCACTTCTCCAGAGTGGCCGTTGGCAATTTACATCCAGCCCTTCAGCCTAACAAGGCTCCCTTTTCTACCTGGCCTGTCCTGCACTTCTGGTTTTTACACTTTTTTGGATGGCTTTTGGACGGATGGGAAGCGAGACTTATTTTTAGTGCTGATTTGCCTTTCCGGCTTGCTTGGTTGGCCAAAAAGGGCCTATGCATTTTTTCCTGAATATATTCAGGAAAAAACGCATAGGCCCTTTTTGGCCAAGTGCATCATTGTCGACGTTTTGCCGCTTTTCATGTGCTCTAAATGCGTTTCGCATCTACCTCCTGAAATCTGGGGGCTTGTCCCCGCACATTCTTCTCTAATATACAACCTCGGAACACTACCTCCAGGAAGACTCTGTTGCCCTAGTAACAAGGGTTGAGAACGTAATAATGCTGCCGCCTTGTGGCTCTTTCTCACAACAGCAGCTTTAAACCCAGTGCTAATGGTTGCTTAAAAGTCCCAAGGACTGCAGGGCTGTAAATGACACCTTCCCTCAAAAAATGCCCTGGGGTAGGGAATAGGCAAGAAAATTCAACACATGACAAATTTTTCAAGAAGTCAATATGAGGAGAGGAGTTGTACTCACTCTTTAAAAAAAAAAGAGGAAAAGAAAAAAAGGACATGCCTAAAGCTCAGTATAAGGAATTATTAGCCACATGCAAATCCAACCTCCAAAAACGTTTCAGCTCACACCAGTCAAATGACCATCAGCAAAACGTCTACAACCTATAAATGCTGAAGGGGTTTTAGAGAACTTTGTACCTTCTAGCAGCTGGTGGGATGTAAAGTGGTAACAGCATTAACGAAAACTGAATGGAGCTGCTTTAAAAGGTAAAAATTGAGCTACCAGATGATGTAGCAGGGCACCTTTTGGGCCTATAATCTAAGACCACCAGAATCGGAAAGACAGAGGCAGGCAAATGTGCACTGCAGCAATATTAAAATAGCCAAGACATGGAAGCAAAAAAAGGCCCATAAACAGATGAATTGACAAAGAAGAAGTGGTATATGTACAGAATGGAATAGTAGCCTCGGGAAAAAAATGAAGAGTGCCATTTTCAGGACTACAAATGAGCTTAGAAATAATCATATTAGGTAAAGTAAGTCAAAAGGGAATGACAAATATCCTATGATATCATTTATACAAGTTATCCTAAGATTGCTACCAATGAACATACCTCCACAGAAAAAGACACTCACAGACTTATAAAACAAACTAATGGTTAACCAAAATGAAAGGTGGAAGGATGGAAAAATTAGGATTATGGGGCTAACCTAAATAGGCTAATGTATGTTAAATGTTTATAAACACTTAACATAAAAACTATATAAATTTCCTGCAATTCTGCCTTGCTTTTAACTCCTCTTCGTTGCCTTCCTTCAATATATTTTTGGACTTGAGTTACCATTTATAACTCTACAGGACTGTGAATTGCAGTGCCCCTGAGCTCCATTTTTCAACTCGCTTTTTTGGAAGCTGGCCGCAAAACCGCAGGATTGCTTAAGGCCCTATTCTGGTTCCGTGCGGCAGGCTGAGCCTGTGGTTAATTCTTCTTCCTGATGGGAAATTAGAGTGGCCTGTGCCTGTCCCAACACCTAGCGCTAGTCTCTCATTGTTTCCCCCTCTTCCCGATCATCCTCAGGACAAACTGCAACCTGTACGGAACAGGAGCTTAAAGGTGCTGATTCTCCAAGAGGGAGATTGCTAGTAAAGCGGCTGGAATGGTGAACCCGAGCACAAGGAGATGAGAAATGGGGTGGGTTTTAGAAACCTTTCCTGATCACACGGTGTACCATCTTCTGGGATTCTCATGCATTTTTTCGATGTAGGAAGATGCCCTTGAACCTGGAGATTTGGGACCCATGGAATGGGAACCACGCAGTATTACTTTAAAGGGTCTGCATTTGCTCACCAAACCTCACCAAACATCTCAGCCCCAAGAGTGTCCACCCTTATGTCTCAATCAGCTGTGGGTCTAGATATGGTCAATCCAGGTGGCATCACATCCCCTGAACGAATTTTGTAAGAATTTCTCTCTCTTTCACTGTCTTTGTTTCACGGGTTTTTAAAAGTAATTGAATTTTATAATGGGGTTTAGCTGCTTTTCACTGCTGTGTTTATGCCGCTTTACACCCACTTGACTCACTTACAGAGAGATATCAATTCATATGTTTTAAGATTCTTACTAGTCAGATATATTCTTGGGCGGTGAATAGGGTGTGTTGAGTCCAGTTCACTGAGCAAGGCGTACTTCTTGTCTATTACATATTGGGTATATGGAATGGTATCTGAGGTAATTTGAAACCCTTGTTTTATGCATCACCCCACCTCACCTTTCCAGTTAAGCAGCCATAGTGTGTTTTCTCAACGAGTGACTCTGTTCTGTTTTGTAATTCAGTTCAAGGGTAGCGGTTTTTACATTCCCTCTATAAGTGATATCTTATGACAAGTGTCTTTTTCTGAGTGACTTATTTCACTTAGAATCGTCGTACCTAAATCCACTCATCATGCTGCTACTAGCCTTATGACGTTGATTTCATGGCTGAGTGATATTGCATTGTACATAAGGACCACAGCTTCTTTATCCATTTTTCTCTTTCCTGGGATATTTAACGTGTAACGAAGTGGAGGTTCTTGTCAACAGAGCAGCCCTAAACTTTGGGGTGCATGTGTCTTGCTGATTTTTAGTTTTCCCAGTATATACGCCCATGAGTGGAAGTGCCCTATGCTCTCTAAGCTGTGTTTTGTAGATGTTTCAGGACACACCGTGCACTTCGCCAGAGTGGCTCTTTGCAATTTACATCCTGCCCATCAGCGTAGCAAGGCTCCCATTTCTCCATGGCCTTTCCTGCATTTCTGGTATTGACCCTTTATTCAGCATGGCCCTTTTGAGCGATGGGAAGCGAGACTTCTTTGTAGCGCTGATTTGCCTTTCCAGGTTTCTTTGTTGACCAAAAAGGGCGTATGCGTTTTTTCCTGAATATATTCAGGAAAAAACGCATACGCCCTTTTTGGCCAAGGGCATCATTGTCGAGGTTTTGCCGCTTTCCATGTGCTTTAAAGGCGATTCGAATCTACCTCCTGAAATCTGTTTCCTGCAATTCTGCCTTGCTTTCAAATCCTCTTCGTTGCCTTCCCTCAATATATTTGTGGACGACAGTTATCATTTATAACTCTGCAGGTTTGTGAATGGCAGTGCCCCTGAGCTCCATTTTTCAACTCGCTCTTTTGGGAGTTGGCCGAAAAACCGCAGGATGGCTTCAGGCCCAATCTGGTTCCGTGAGGCAGGCTGAGCCTGTGGTTAATTCTTCTTCCTGATGGAAATTAGAGTGACCTGTGCCTGTCCGAACACCTAGAGCTACCCTCTCATGGGTTCCCCCTCTTCCCATTCATCCTCAGGACAAATTGCAACCTGTACGAAACAGGAGGTTAAAGGTGCTGATTCTCCAAGTGGGGAGATTGTTAGTAATGCGGCTGGAATGGCGAACCCGAGCACCAGGAGATGAGGAAAGAGGTGCGTTTCAGAAACCTTTCCCGATCACACTGTATACCTTCCACTGGGTTTCCCATGCATTTTTTTGCTCTAAGAAGATTCCCTTGAACCTGGAGATTTGGGACCCATAGAATGGGTACCATGCACTATTACTTTAAAGGGTAGGCGATTGCTCACCCAACCTCACCAATCCTCTCAGCCCCAAGAGTGTCCAGCCTTATATCTAATCCAGCTGTGGGTCTAGATATGGTCGATCCAGGTTGCTTCACTGCCCCTGAACGAATTTTTTACGAATTTCTCTCTCTTTCACTGTCTTTGTTGGGGGGTTTTTGGAATCTATTTTTATAATGGGGTTTAGCTGATTTTCACTGCTGTGTTTATGCTGCTTTACACCCACTTGATTCATTTACAGAGAGATATCAATACATAGGTTTTAAGATTCTTACTAGTCAGATATACTCTTGTGCGGTGAATACGGGGCGTAGAGTCCAGTTCACTGGTCAAGGGGTAGGTGTTGTCTTTTACATATTTGGTTTATGGAACGGTATGTGTGGTAATTTCAAACCCTTGTTTTATGCCTCACCGCACCTCACCTTTCCAGTTAAGCAGCCATCCAGTGTTTTCTAAATGTGTGACTCTGTTCTGTTTTGTAATCAGGTCATGGGTAGCGATTTTTACTTTCCCTCTATAAGTGATAACCTATGATAAGTGTCTTTTTCTGTGTGACTTATTTCACTTAGAAACATCGTACCTAAATCCACTCATCATGCTGCTAGTAGCCGTATGACACTGATTTCATGGCTGAGTGATATGCCATTGTACATAAGTACCACACTTCTTTATCCATTTTTCTCTATCCTGGCATATTTAAGGTGTACTGAAGTGGAGGTTCTTGTAAACAGAGCAGGCCTAAACTTTGGGGTGCCTGTGTCTTGTTGATTTTTCGTTTTCCCATTTTATACGCCCACGAGTGGAAGGGCCCTATGCTCTCTAGCTGTGTTTTTTAGATGTTTTAGGAAACACCATGCACTTCTCCAGAGTGGCCGTTGGCAATTTACATCCAGCCCTTCAGCCTAACAAGGCTCCCTTTTCTACCTGGCCTGTCCTGCACTTCTGGTTTTTACACTTTTTTGGATGGCTTTTGGACGGATGGGAAGCGAGACTTATTTTTAGTGCTGATTTGCCTTTCCGGCTTGCTTGGTTGGCCAAAAAGGGCCTATGCATTTTTTTCCTGAATATATTCAGGAAAAAACGCATAGGCCCTTTTTGGCCAAGTGCATCATTGTCGACGTTTTGCCGCTTTTCATGTGCTCTAAATGCGTTTCGCATCTACCTCCTGAAATCTGGGGGCTTGTCCCCGCACATTCTTCTCTAATATACAACCTCGGAACACTACCTCCAGGAAGACTCTGTTGCCCTAGTAACAAGGGTTGAGAACGTAATAATGCTGCCGCCTTGTGGCTCTTTCTCACAACAGCAGCTTTAAACCCAGTGCTAATGGTTGCTTAAAAGTCCCAAGGACTGCAGGGCTGTAAATGACACCTTCCCTCAAAAAATGCCCTGGGGTAGGGAATAGGCAAGAAAATTCAACACATGACAAATTTTTCAAGAAGTCAATATGAGGAGAGGAGTTGTACTCACTCTTTAAAAAAAAAAGAGGAAAAGAAAAAAAGGACATGCCTAAAGCTCAGTATAAGGAATTATTAGCCACATGCAAATCCAACCTCCAAAAAGGTTTCAGCTCACACCAGTCAAATGACCATCAGCAAAACGTCTACAACCTATAAATGCTGAAGGGGTTTTAGAGAACTTTGTACCTTCTAGCAGCTGGTGGGATGTAAAGTGGTAACAGCATTAACGAAAACTGAATGGAGCTGCTTTAAAAGGTAAAAATTGAGCTACCAGATGATGTAGCAGGGCACCTTTTGGGCCTATAATCTAAGACCACCAGAATCGGAAAGACAGAGGCAGGCAAATGTGCACTGCAGCAATATTAAAATAGCCAAGACATGGAAGCAAAAAAAGGCCCATAAACAGATGAATTGACAAAGAAGAAGTGGTATATGTACAGAATGGAATAGTAGCCTCGGGAAAAAAATGAAGAGTGCCATTTTCAGGACTACAAATGAGCTTAGAAATAATCATATTAGGTAAAGTAAGTCAAAAGGGAATGACAAATATCCTATGATATCATTTATACAAGTTATCCTAAGATTGCTACCAATGAACATACCTCCACAGAAAAAGACACTCACAGACTTATAAAACAAACTAATGGTTAACCAAAATGAAAGGTGGAAGGATGGAAAAATTAGGATTATGGGGCTAACCTAAATAGGCTAATGTATGTTAAATGTTTATAAACACTTAACATAAAAACTATATAAATTTCCTGCAATTCTGCCTTGCTTTTAACTCCTCTTCGTTGCCTTCCTTCAATATATTTTTGGACTTGAGTTACCATTTATAACTCTACAGGACTGTGAATTGCAGTGCCCCTGAGCTCCATTTTTCAACTCGCTTTTTTGGAAGCTGGCCGCAAAACCGCAGGATTGCTTAAGGCCCTATTCTGGTTCCGTGCGGCAGGCTGAGCCTGTGGTTAATTCTTCTTCCTGATGGGAAATTAGAGTGGCCTGTGCCTGTCCCAACACCTAGCACTAGTCTCTCATTGTTTCCCCCTCTTCCCGATCATCCTCAGGACAAACTGCAACCTGTACGGAACAGGAGCTTAAAGGTGCTGATTCTCCAAGAGGGAGATTGCTAGTAAAGCGGCTGGAATGGTGAACCCGAGCACAAGGAGATGAGAAATGGGGTGGGTTTTAGAAACCTTTCCTGATCACACGGTGTACCATCTTCTGGGATTCTCATGCATTTTTTCGATGTAGGAAGATGCCCTTGAACCTGGAGATTTGGGACCCATGGAATGGGAACCACGCAGTATTACTTTAAAGGGTCTGCATTTGCTCACCAAACCTCACCAAACATCTCAGCCCCAAGAGTGTCCACCCTTATGTCTCAATCAGCTGTGGGTCTAGATATGGTCAATCCAGGTGGCATCACATCCCCTGAACGAATTTTGTAAGAATTTCTCTCTCTTTCACTGTCTTTGTTTCACGGGTTTTTAAAAGTAATTGAATTTTATAATGGGGTTTAGCTGCTTTTCACTGCTGTGTTTATGCCGCTTTACACCCACTTGACTCACTTACAGAGAGATATCAATTCATATGTTTTAAGATTCTTACTAGTCAGATATATTCTTGGGCGGTGAATAGGGTGTGTTGAGTCCAGTTCACTGAGCAAGGCGTACTTCTTGTCTATTACATATTGGGTATATGGAATGGTATCTGAGGTAATTTGAAACCCTTGTTTTATGCATCACCCCACCTCACCTTTCCAGTTAAGCAGCCATAGTGTGTTTTCTCAACGAGTGACTCTGTTCTGTTTTGTAATTCAGTTCAAGGGTAGCGGTTTTTACATTCCCTCTATAAGTGATATCTTATGACAAGTGTCTTTTTCTGAGTGATGTATTTCACTTAGAATCGTCGTACCTAAATCCACTCATCATGCTGCTACTAGCCTTATGACGTTGATTTCATGGCTGAGTGATATTGCATTGTACATAAGGACCACAGCTTCTTTATCCATTTTTCTCTTTCCTGGGATATTTAACGTGTAACGAAGTGGAGGTTCTTGTCAACAGAGCAGCCCTAAACTTTGGGGTGCATGTGTCTTGCTGATTTTTAGTTTTCCCAGTATATACGCCCATGAGTGGAAGTGCCCTATGCTCTCTAAGCTGTGTTTTGTAGATGTTTCAGGACACACCGTGCACTTCGCCAGAGTGGCTCTTTGCAATTTACATCCTGCCCATCAGCGTAGCAAGGCTCCCATTTCTCCATGGCCTTTCCTGCATTTCTGGTATTGACCCTTTATTCAGCATGGCCCTTTTGAGCGATGGGAAGCGAGACTTCTTTGTAGCGCTGATTTGCCTTTCCAGGTTTCTTGGTTGACCAAAAAGGGCGTATGCGTTTTTTCCTGAATATATTCAGGAAAAAACGCATACGCCCTTTTTGGCCAAGGACATCATTGTCGAGGTTTTGCCGCTTTCCATGTGCTTTAAAGGCGATTCGAATCTACCTCCTGAAATCTGTTTCCTGCAATTCTGCCTTGCTTTCAAATCCTCTTCGTTGCCTTCCCTCAATATATTTGTGGACGACAGTTATCATTTATAACTCTGCAGGTTTGTGAATGGCAGTGCCCCTGAGCTCCATTTTTCAACTCGCTCTTTTGGGAGTTGGCCGAAAAACCGCAGGATGGCTTCAGGCCCAATCTGGTTCCGTGAGGCAGGCTGAGCCTGTGGTTAATTCTTCTTCCTGATGGAAATTAGAGTGACCTGTGCCTGTCCGAACACCTAGAGCTACCCTCTCATGGGTTCCCCCTCTTCCCATTCATCCTCAGGACAAATTGCAACCTGTACGAAACAGGAGGTTAAAGGTGCTGATTCTCCAAGTGGGGAGATTGTTAGTAATGCGGCTGGAATGGCGAACCCGAGCACCAGGAGATGAGGAAAGAGGTGCGTTTCAGAAACCTTTCCCGATCACACTGTATACCTTCCACTGGGTTTCCCATGCATTTTTTTGCTCTAAGAAGATTCCCTTGAACCTGGAGATTTGGGACCCATAGAATGGGTACCATGCACTATTACTTTAAAGGGTAGGCGATTGCTCACCCAACCTCACCAATCCTCTCAGCCCCAAGAGTGTCCAGCCTTATATCTAATCCAGCTGTGGGTCTAGATATGGTCGATCCAGGTTGCTTCACTGCCCCTGAACGAATTTTTTACGAATTTCTCTCTCTTTCACTGTCTTTGTTGGGGGGTTTTTGGAATCTATTTTTATAATGGGGTTTAGCTGATTTTCACTGCTGTGTTTATGCTGCTTTACACCCACTTGATTCATTTACAGAGAGATATCAATACATAGGTTTTAAGATTCTTACTAGTCAGATATACTCTTGTGCGGTGAATACGGGGCGTAGAGTCCAGTTCACTGGTCAAGGGGTAGGTGTTGTCTTTTACATATTTGGTTTATGGAACGGTATGTGTGGTAATTTCAAACCCTTGTTTTATGCCTCACCGCACCTCACCTTTCCAGTTAAGCAGCCATCCAGTGTTTTCTAAATGTGTGACTCTGTTCTGTTTTGTAATCAGGTCATGGGTAGCGATTTTTACTTTCCCTCTATAAGTGATAACCTATGATAAGTGTCTTTTTCTGTGTGACTTATTTCACTTAGAAACATCGTACCTAAATCCACTCATCATGCTGCTAGTAGCCGTATGACACTGATTTCATGGCTGAGTGATATGCCATTGTACATAAGTACCACACTTCTTTATCCATTTTTCTCTATCCTGGCATATTTAAGGTGTACTGAAGTGGAGGTTCTTGTAAACAGAGCAGGCCTAAACTTTGGGGTGCCTGTGTCTTGTTGATTTTTCGTTTTCCCATTTTATACGCCCACGAGTGGAAGGGCCCTATGCTCTCTAGCTGTGTTTTTTAGATGTTTTAGGAAACACCATGCACTTCTCCAGAGTGGCCGTTGGCAATTTACATCCAGCCCTTCAGCCTAACAAGGCTCCCTTTTCTACCTGGCCTGTCCTGCACTTCTGGTTTTTACACTTTTTTGGATGGCTTTTGGACGGATGGGAAGCGAGACTTATTTTTAGTGCTGATTTGCCTTTCCGGCTTGCTTGGTTGGCCAAAAAGGGCCTATGCATTTTTTCCTGAATATATTCAGGAAAAAACGCATAGGCCCTTTTTGGCCAAGTGCATCATTGTCGACGTTTTGCCGCTTTTCATGTGCTCTAAAGGCGTTTCGCATCTACCTCCTGAAATCTGGGGGCTTGTCCCCGCACATTCTTCTCTAATATACAACCTCGGAACACTACCTCCAGGAAGACTCTGTTGCCCTAGTAACAAGGGTTGAGAACGTAATAATGCTGCCGCCTTGTGGCTCTTTCTCACAACAGCAGCTTTAAACCCAGTGCTAATGGTTGCTTAAAAGTCCCAAGGACAGCAGGGCTGTAAATGACACCTTCCCTCAAAAAATGCCCTGGGGTAGGGAATAGGCAAGAAAATTCAACACATGACAAATTTTTCAAGAAGTCAATATGAGGAGAGGAGTTGTACTCACTCTTTAAAAAAAAAGAGGAAAAGAAAAAAAGGACATGCCTAAAGCTCAGTATAAGGAATTATTAGCCACATGCAAATCCAACCTCCAAAAAGGTTTCAGCTCACACCAGTCAAATGACCATCAGCAAAACGTCTACAACCTATAAATGCTGAAGGGGTTTTAGAGAACTTTGTACCTTCTAGCAGCTGGTGGGATGTAAAGTGGTAACAGCATTAACGAAAACTGAATGGAGCTGCTTTAAAAGGTAAAAATTGAGCTACCAGATGATGTAGCAGGGCACCTTTTGGGCCTATAATCTAAGACCACCAGAATCGGAAAGACAGAGGCAGGCAAATGTGCACTGCAGCAATATTAAAATAGCCAAGACATGGAAGCAAAAAAAGGCCCATAAACAGATGAATTGACAAAGAAGAAGTGGTATATGTACAGAATGGAATAGTAGCCTCGGGAAAAAAATGAAGAGTGCCATTTTCAGGACTACAAATGAGCTTAGAAATAATCATATTAGGTAAAGTAAGTCAAAAGGGAATGACAAATATCCTATGATATCATTTATACAAGTTATCCTAAGATTGCTACCAATGAACATACCTCCACAGAAAAAGACACTCACAGACTTATAAAACAAACTAATGGTTAACCAAAATGAAAGGTGGAAGGATGGAAAAATTAGGATTATGGGGCTAACCTAAATAGGCTAATGTATGTTAAATGTTTATAAACACTTAACATAAAAACTATATAAATTTCCTGCAATTCTGCCTTGCTTTTAACTCCTCTTCGTTGCCTTCCTTCAATATATTTTTGGACTTGAGTTACCATTTATAACTCTACAGGACTGTGAATTGCAGTGCCCCTGAGCTCCATTTTTCAACTCGCTTTTTTGGAAGCTGGCCGCAAAACCGCAGGATTGCTTAAGGCCCTATTCTGGTTCCGTGCGGCAGGCTGAGCCTGTGGTTAATTCTTCTTCCTGATGGGAAATTAGAGTGGCCTGTGCCTGTCCCAACACCTAGCACTAGTCTCTCATTGTTTCCCCCTCTTCCCGATCATCCTCAGGACAAACTGCAACCTGTACGGAACAGGAGCTTAAAGGTGCTGATTCTCCAAGAGGGAGATTGCTAGTAAAGCGGCTGGAATGGTGAACCCGAGCACAAGGAGATGAGAAATGGGGTGGGTTTTAGAAACCTTTCCTGATCACACGGTGTACCATCTTCTGGGATTCTCATGCATTTTTTCGATGTAGGAAGATGCCCTTGAACCTGGAGATTTGGGACCCATGGAATGGGAACCACGCAGTATTACTTTAAAGGGTCTGCATTTGCTCACCAAACCTCACCAAACATCTCAGCCCCAAGAGTGTCCACCCTTATGTCTCAATCAGCTGTGGGTCTAGATATGGTCAATCCAGGTGGCATCACATCCCCTGAACGAATTTTGTAAGAATTTCTCTCTCTTTCACTGTCTTTGTTTCACGGGTTTTTAAAAGTAATTGAATTTTATAATGGGGTTTAGCTGCTTTTCACTGCTGTGTTTATGCCGCTTTACACCCACTTGACTCACTTACAGAGAGATATCAATTCATATGTTTTAAGATTCTTACTAGTCAGATATATTCTTGGGCGGTGAATAGGGTGTGTTGAGTCCAGTTCACTGAGCAAGGCGTACTTCTTGTCTATTACATATTGGGTATATGGAATGGTATCTGAGGTAATTTGAAACCCTTGTTTTATGCATCACCCCACCTCACCTTTCCAGTTAAGCAGCCATAGTGTGTTTTCTCAACGAGTGACTCTGTTCTGTTTTGTAATTCAGTTCAAGGGTAGCGGTTTTTACATTCCCTCTATAAGTGATATCTTATGACAAGTGTCTTTTTCTGAGTGACTTATTTCACTTAGAATCGTCGTACCTAAATCCACTCATCATGCTGCTACTAGCCTTATGACGTTGATTTCATGGCTGAGTGATATTGCATTGTACATAAGGACCACAGCTTCTTTATCCATTTTTCTCTTTCCTGGGATATTTAACGTGTAACGAAGTGGAGGTTCTTGTCAACAGAGCAGCCCTAAACTTTGGGGTGCATGTGTCTTGCTGATTTTTAGTTTTCCCAGTATATACGCCCATGAGTGGAAGTGCCCTATGCTCTCTAAGCTGTGTTTTGTAGATGTTTCAGGACACACCGTGCACTTCGCCAGAGTGGCTCTTTGCAATTTACATCCTGCCCATCAGCGTAGCAAGGCTCCCATTTCTCCATGGCCTTTCCTGCATTTCTGGTATTGACCCTTTATTCAGCATGGCCCTTTTGAGCGATGGGAAGCGAGACTTCTTTGTAGCGCTGATTTGCCTTTCCAGGTTTCTTGGTTGACCAAAAAGGGCGTATGCGTTTTTTCCTGAATATATTCAGGAAAAAACGCATACGCCCTTTTTGGCCAAGGGCATCATTGTCGAGGTTTTGCCGCTTTCCATGTGCTTTAAAGGCGATTCGAATCTACCTCCTGAAATCTGTTTCCTGCAATTCTGCCTTGCTTTCAAATCCTCTTCGTTGCCTTCCCTCAATATATTTGTGGACGACAGTTATCATTTATAACTCTGCAGGTTTGTGAATGGCAGTGCCCCTGAGCTCCATTTTTCAACTCGATCTTTTGGGAGTTGGCCGAAAAACCGCAGGATGGCTTCAGGCCCAATCTGGTTCCGTGAGGCAGTCTGAGCCTGTGGTTAATTCTTCTTCCTGATGGAAATTAGAGTGACCTGTGCCTGTCCGAACACCTAGAGCTACCCTCTCATGGGTTCCCCCTCTTCCCATTCATCCTCAGGACAAATTGCAACCTGTACGAAACAGGAGGTTAAAGGTGCTGATTCTCCAAGTGGGGAGATTGTTAGTAATGCGGCTGGAATGGCGAACCCGAGCACCAGGAGATGAGGAAAGAGGTGCGTTTCAGAAACCTTTCCCGATCACACTGTATACCTTCCACTGGGTTTCCCATGCATTTTTTTGCTCTAAGAAGATTCCCTTGAACCTGGAGATTTGGGACCCATAGAATGGGTACCATGCACTATTACTTTAAAGGGTAGGCGATTGCTCACCCAACCTCACCAATCCTCTCAGCCCCAAGAGTGTCCAGCCTTATATCTAATCCAGCTGTGGGTCTAGATATGGTCGATCCAGGTTGCTTCACTGCCCCTGAACGAATTTTTTACGAATTTCTCTCTCTTTCACTGTCTTTGTTGGGGGGTTTTTGGAATCTATTTTTATAATGGGGTTTAGCTGATTTTCACTGCTGTGTTTATGCTGCTTTACACCCACTTGATTCATTTACAGAGAGATATCAATACATAGGTTTTAAGATTCTTACTAGTCAGATATACTCTTGTGCGGTGAATACGGGGCGTAGAGTCCAGTTCACTGGTCAAGGGGTAGGTGTTGTCTTTTACATATTTGGTTTATGGAACGGTATGTGTGGTAATTTCAAACCCTTGTTTTATGCCTCACCGCACCTCACCTTTCCAGTTAAGCAGCCATCCAGTGTTTTCTAAATGTGTGACTCTGTTCTGTTTTGTAATCAGGTCATGGGTAGCGATTTTTACTTTCCCTCTATAAGTGATAACCTATGATAAGTGTCTTTTTCTGTGTGACTTATTTCACTTAGAAACATCGTACCTAAATCCACTCATCATGCTGCTAGTAGCCGTATGACACTGATTTCATGGCTGAGTGATATGCCATTGTACATAAGTACCACACTTCTTTATCCATTTTTCTCTATCCTGGCATATTTAAGGTGTACTGAAGTGGAGGTTCTTGTAAACAGAGCAGGCCTAAACTTTGGGGTGCCTGTGTCTTGTTGATTTTTCGTTTTCCCATTTTATACGCCCACGAGTGGAAGGGCCCTATGCTCTCTAGCTGTGTTTTTTAGATGTTTTAGGAAACACCATGCACTTCTCCAGAGTGGCCGTTGGCAATTTACATCCAGCCCTTCAGCCTAACAAGGCTCCCTTTTCTACCTGGCCTGTCCTGCACTTCTGGTTTTTACACTTTTTTGGATGGCTTTTGGACGGATGGGAAGCGAGACTTATTTTTAGTGCTGATTTGCCTTTCCGGCTTGCTTGGTTGGCCAAAAAGGGCCTATGCATTTTTTCCTGAATATATTCAGGAAAAAACGCATAGGCCCTTTTTGGCCAAGTGCATCATTGTCGACGTTTTGCCGCTTTTCATGTGCTCTAAAGGCGTTTCGCATCTACCTCCTGAAATCTGGGGGCTTGTCCCCGCACATTCTTCTCTAATATACAACCTCGGAACACTACCTCCAGGAAGACTCTGTTGCCCTAGTAACAAGGGTTGAGAACGTAATAATGCTGCCGCCTTGTGGCTCTTTCTCACAACAGCAGCTTTAAACCCAGTGCTAATGGTTGCTTAAAAGTCCCAAGGACTGCAGGGCTGTAAATGACACCTTCCCTCAAAAAATGCCCTGGGGTAGGGAATAGGCAAGAAAATTCAACACATGACAAATTTTTCAAGAAGTCAATATGAGGAGAGGAGTTGTACTCACTCTTTAAAAAAAAAGAGGAAAAGAAAAAAAGGACATGCCTAAAGCTCAGTATAAGGAATTATTAGCCACATGCAAATCCAACCTCCAAAAAGGTTTCAGCTCACACCAGTCAAATGACCATCAGCAAAACGTCTACAACCTATAAATGCTGAAGGGGTTTTAGAGAACTTTGTACCTTCTAGCAGCTGGTGGGATGTAAAGTGGTAACAGCATTAACGAAAACTGAATGGAGCTGCTTTAAAAGGTAAAAATTGAGCTACCAGATGATGTAGCAGGGCACCTTTTGGGCCTATAATCTAAGACCACCAGAATCGGAAAGACAGAGGCAGGCAAATGTGCACTGCAGCAATATTAAAATAGCCAAGACATGGAAGCAAAAAAAGGCCCATAAACAGATGAATTGACAAAGAAGAAGTGGTATATGTACAGAATGGAATAGTAGCCTCGGGAAAAAAATGAAGAGTGCCATTTTCAGGACTACAAATGAGCTTAGAAATAATCATATTAGGTAAAGTAAGTCAAAAGGGAATGACAAATATCCTATGATATCATTTATACAAGTTATCCTAAGATTGCTACCAATGAACATACCTCCACAGAAAAAGACACTCACAGACTTATAAAACAAACTAATGGTTAACCAAAATGAAAGGTGGAAGGATGGAAAAATTAGGATTATGGGGCTAACCTAAATAGGCTAATGTATGTTAAATGTTTATAAACACTTAACATAAAAACTATATAAATTTCCTGCAATTCTGCCTTGCTTTTAACTCCTCTTCGTTGCCTTCCTTCAATATATTTTTGGACTTGAGTTACCATTTATAACTCTACAGGACTGTGAATTGCAGTGCCCCTGAGCTCCATTTTTCAACTCGCTTTTTTGGAAGCTGGCCGCAAAACCGCAGGATTGCTTAAGGCCCTATTCTGGTTCCGTGCGGCAGGCTGAGCCTGTGGTTAATTCTTCTTCCTGATGGGAAATTAGAGTGGCCTGTGCCTGTCCCAACACCTAGCACTAGTCTCTCATTGTTTCCCCCTCTTCCCGATCATCCTCAGGACAAACTGCAACCTGTACGGAACAGGAGCTTAAAGGTGCTGATTCTCCAAGAGGGAGATTGCTAGTAAAGCGGCTGGAATGGTGAACCCGAGCACAAGGAGATGAGAAATGGGGTGGGTTTTAGAAACCTTTCCTGATCACACGGTGTACCATCTTCTGGGATTCTCATGCATTTTTTCGATGTAGGAAGATGCCCTTGAACCTGGAGATTTGGGACCCATGGAATGGGAACCACGCAGTATTACTTTAAAGGGTCTGCATTTGCTCACCAAACCTCACCAAACATCTCAGCCCCAAGAGTGTCCACCCTTATGTCTCAATCAGCTGTGGGTCTAGATATGGTCAATCCAGGTGGCATCACATCCCCTGAACGAATTTTGTAAGAATTTCTCTCTCTTTCACTGTCTTTGTTTCACGGGTTTTTAAAAGTAATTGAATTTTATAATGGGGTTTAGCTGCTTTTCACTGCTGTGTTTATGCCGCTTTACACCCACTTGACTCACTTACAGAGAGATATCAATTCATATGTTTTAAGATTCTTACTAGTCAGATATATTCTTGGGCGGTGAAGAGGGTGTGTTGAGTCCAGTTCACTGAGCAAGGCGTACTTCTTGTCTATTACATATTGGGTATATGGAATGGTATCTGAGGTAATTTGAAACCCTTGTTTTATGCATCACCCCACCTCACTTTTCCAGTTAAGCAGCCATAGTGTGTTTTCTCAACGAGTGACTCTGTTCTGTTTTGTAATTCAGTTCAAGGGTAGCGGTTTTTCCATTCCCTGTATAATTGATATCTTATAATAAGTGTCTTTTTCTGTGTGACTTATTTCACTTAGAATCGTCGTACCTAAATCCACTCATCATGCTGCTACTAGCCTTATGACGTTGATTTCATGGCTGAGTGATATTCCATTGTACATAAGGACCACAGCTTCTTTATGCATTTTTCTCTTTCCTGGGATATTTAACGTGTAACGAAGTGGGGGTTCCTGTAAACAGAGCAACCCTAAACTTTGGGGTGCATGTGTCGTGCTGATTTTTAGTTTTCCCAGTATATATGCCCATGAGTGGAAGTGCCCTATGCTCTCTAAGCTGTGTTTTGTAGATGTTTCAGGACACACCGTGCACTTCGCCAGAGTGGCTCTTCGCAATTTACATCCTGCCCATCAGCGTAGCAAGGCTCCCATTTCTCCATGGCCTTTCCTGCATTTCTGGTATTGACCCTTTATTCAGCATGGCCCTTTTGAGCGATGGGAAGGGAGACTTCTTTGTAGCGCTGATTTGCCTTTCCAGGTTTCTTGGTTGACCAAAAAGGGCGTATGCGTTTTTTCCTGAATATATTCAGGAAAAAACGCATACGCCCTTTTTGGCCAAGGGCATCATTGTCGAGGTTTTGCCGCTTTCCATGTGCTTTAAAGGCGATTCGAATCTACCTCCTGAAATCTGTTTCCTGCAATTCTGCCTTGCTTTCAAATCCTCTTCGTTGCCTTCCCTCAATATATTTGTGGACGACAGTTATCATTTATAACTCTGCAGGTTTGTGAATGGCAGTGCCCCTGAGCTCCATTTTTCAACTCGCTCTTTTGGGAGTTGGCCGAAAAACCGCAGGATGGCTTCAGGCCCAATCTGGTTCCGTGGGGCAGGCTGAGCCTGTGGTTAATTCTTCTTCCTGATGGAAATTAGAGTGACCTGTGCCTGTCCGAACACCTAGAGCTACCCTCTCATGGGTTCCCCCTCTTCCCATTCATCCTCAGGACAAATTGCAACCTGTACGAAACAGGAGGTTAAAGGTGCTGATTCTCCAAGTGGGGAGATTGTTAATAATGCGGCTGGAATGGCGAACCCGAGCACCAGGAGATGAGGAAAGAGGTGCGTTTCAGAAACCTTTCCCGATCACACTGTATACCTTCCACTGGGTTTCCCATGCATTTTTTTGCTCTAAGAAGATTCCCTTGAACCTGGAGATTTGGGACCCATAGAATGGGTACCATGCACTATTACTTTAAAGGGTAGGCGTTTGCTCACCCAACCTCACCAATCCTCTCAGCCCCAAGAGTGTCCAGCCTTAAATCTAATCCAGCTGTGGGTCTAGATATGGTCGATCCAGGTTGCTTCACTGCCCCTGAACGAACTTTTTACGAATTTCTCTCTCTTTCACTGTCTTTGTTGGGGTTTTTTTTGTAATCTATTTTTATAATGGGGTTTAGCTGATTTTCACTGCTGTGTTTATGCCGCTTTACACCCACTTGATTCATTTACAGAGAGATATCAATACATAGGTTTTAAGATTCTTACTAGTCAGATATACTCTTGTGCGGTGAATACGGGGCGTTGAGTCCAGTTCACTGAGCAAGGGGTAGGTGTTGTCTGTTACATATTTGGTTTATGGAACGGTATGTGTGGTAATTTCAAACCCTTGTTTTATGCCTCACCGCACCTCACCTTTCCAGTTAAGCAGCCATCCAGTGTTTTCTAAATGTGTGACTCTGTTCTGTTTTGTAATCAGGTCATGGGTAGCGATTTTTACTTTCCCTCTATAAGTGATAACCTATGATAAGTGTCTTTTTCTGTGTGACTTATTTCACTTAGAAACATCGTACCTAAATCCACTCATCATGCTGCTAGTAGCCGTATGACACTGATTTCATGGCTGAGTGATATGCCATTGTACATAAGTACCACACTTCTTTATCCATTTTTCTCTATCCTGGCATATTTAAGGTGTACTGAAGTGGAGGTTCTTGTAAACAGAGCAGGCCTAAACTTTGGGGTGCCTGTGTCTTGTTGATTTTTCGTTTTCCCATTTTATACGCCCACGAGTGGAAGGGCCCTATGCTCTCTAGCTGTGTTTTTTAGATGTTTTAGGAAACACCATGCACTTCTCCAGAGTGGCCGTTGGCAATTTACATCCCGCCCATCAGCCTAACAAGGCTCCCTTTTCTACCTGGCCTGTCCTGCACTTCTGGTTTTTACACATTTTTGGATGGCTTTTGGACGGATGGGAAGCGAGACTTATTTGTAGTGCTGATTTGCCTTTCCGGCTTGCTCGGTTGGCCAAAAAGGGCCTATGCGTTTTTTCCTGAATATATTCAGGAAAAAACGCATAGGCCCTTTTTGGCCAAGTGCATCATTGTCGACGTTTTGCCGCTTTTCATGTGCTCTAAAGGCGATTCGCATCTACCTCCTGAAATCTGGGGGCTTGTCCCCGCACATTCTTCTCTAATATACAACCTCGGAACACTACCTCCAGGAAGACTCTGTTGCCCTAGTAACAAGGGTTGAGAACGTAATAATGCTGCCGCCTTGTGGCTCTTTCTCACAACAGCAGCTTTAAACCCAGTGCTAATGGTTGCTTAATAGTCCCAAGGACTGCAGGGCTGTAAATGACACCTTCCCTCAAAAAATGCCCTGGGGTAGGGAATAGGCAAGAAAATTCAACACATGACAAATTTTTCAAGAAGTCAATATGAAGAGAGGAGTTGTACTCACTCTTTAAAAAAAAAAGAGGAAAAGAAAAAAAGGACATGCCTAAAGCTCAGTATAAGGAATTATTAGCCACATGCAAATCCAAGCTCCAAAAAGGTTTCAGCTCACACCAGTCAAATGACCATCAGCAAAATGTCTACAACCTATAAATGCTGAAGGGGTTTTAGAGAACTTTGTACCTTCTAGCAGCTGGTGGGATGTAAAGTGGTAACAGCATTAACGAAAACTGAATGGAGCTGCTTTAAAAGGTAAAAATTGAGCTACCAGATGATGTAGCAGGGCACCTTTTGGGCCTATAATCTAAGACCACCAGAATCGGAAAGACAGAGGCAGTCAAATGTGCACTGCAGCAATATTGAAATAGCCAAGACATGGAAGCAAAAAAAAGGCCCATAAACAGATGAATTGACAAAGAAGAAGTGGTATATGTACAGAATGGAATAGTAGCCTCGGGAAAAAAATGAAGAGTGCCATTTTCAGGACTACAAATGAGCTTAGAAATAATCATATTAGGTAAAGTAAGTCAAAAGGGAATGACAAATATCCTATGATATCATTTATACAAGTTATCCTAAGATTGCTACCAATGAACATACCTCCACAGAAAAAGACACTCACAGACTTATAAAACAAACTAATGGTTAACCAAAATGAAAGGTGGAAGGATGGAAAAATTAGGATTATGGGGCTAACCTAAATAGGCTAATGTATGTTAAATGTTTATAAACACTTAACATAAAAACTATATAAATTTCCTGCAATTCTGCCTTGCTTTTAACTCCTCTTCGTTGCCTTCCTTCAATATATTTTTGGACTTGAGTTACCATTTATAACTCTACAGGACTGTGAATTGCAGTGCCCCTGAGCTCCATTTTTCAACTCGCTTTTTTGGAAGCTGGCCGCAAAACCGCAGGATTGCTTAAGGCCCTATTCTGGTTCCGTGCGGCAGGCTGAGCCTGTGGTTAATTCTTCTTCCTGATGGGAAATTAGAGTGGCCTGTGCCTGTCCCAACACCTAGCACTAGTCTCTCATTGTTTCCCCCTCTTCCCGATCATCCTCAGGACAAACTGCAACCTGTACGGAACAGGAGCTTAAAGGTGCTGATTCTCCAAGAGGGAGATTGCTAGTAAAGCGGCTGGAATGGTGAACCCGAGCACAAGGAGATGAGAAATGGGGTGGGTTTTAGAAACCTTTCCTGATCACACGGTGTACCATCTTCTGGGATTCTCATGCATTTTTTCGATGTAGGAAGATGCCCTTGAACCTGGAGATTTGGGACCCATGGAATGGGAACCACGCAGTATTACTTTAAAGGGTCTGCATTTGCTCACCAAACCTCACCAAACATCTCAGCCCCAAGAGTGTCCACCCTTATGTCTCAATCAGCTGTGGGTCTAGATATGGTCAATCCAGGTGGCATCACATCCCCTGAACGAATTTTGTAAGAATTTCTCTCTCTTTCACTGTCTTTGTTTCACGGGTTTTTAAAAGTAATTGAATTTTATAATGGGGTTTAGCTGCTTTTCACTGCTGTGTTTATGCCGCTTTACACCCACTTGACTCACTTACAGAGAGATATCAATTCATATGTTTTAAGATTCTTACTAGTCAGATATATTCTTGGGCGGTGAATAGGGTGTGTTGAGTCCAGTTCACTGAGCAAGGCGTACTTCTTGTCTATTACATATTGGGTATATGGAATGGTATCTGAGGTAATTTGAAACCCTTGTTTTATGCATCACCCCACCTCACCTTTCCAGTTAAGCAGCCATAGTGTGTTTTCTCAACGAGTGACTCTGTTCTGTTTTGTAATTCAGTTCAAGGGTAGCGGTTTTTACATTCCCTCTATAAGTGATATCTTATGACAAGTGTCTTTTTCTGAGTGACTTATTTCACTTAGAATCGTCGTACCTAAATCCACTCATCATGCTGCTACTAGCCTTATGACGTTGATTTCATGGCTGAGTGATATTGCATTGTACATAAGGACCACAGCTTCTTTATCCATTTTTCTCTTTCCTGGGATATTTAACGTGTAACGAAGTGGAGGTTCTTGTCAACAGAGCAGCCCTAAACTTTGGGGTGCATGTGTCTTGCTGATTTTTAGTTTTCCCAGTATATACGCCCATGAGTGGAAGTGCCCTATGCTCTCTAAGCTGTGTTTTGTAGATGTTTCAGGACACACCGTGCACTTCGCCAGAGTGGCTCTTTGCAATTTACATCCTGCCCATCAGCGTAGCAAGGCTCCCATTTCTCCATGGCCTTTCCTGCATTTCTGGTATTGACCCTTTATTCAGCATGGCCCTTTTGAGCGATGGGAAGCGAGACTTCTTTGTAGCGCTGATTTGCCTTTCCAGGTTTCTTGGTTGACCAAAAAGGGCGTATGCGTTTTTTCCTGAATATATTCAGGAAAAAACGCATACGCCCTTTTTGGCCAAGGGCATCATTGTCGAGGTTTTGCCGCTTTCCATGTGCTTTAAAGGCGATTCGAATCTACCTCCTGAAATCTGTTTCCTGCAATTCTGCCTTGCTTTCAAATCCTCTTCGTTGCCTTCCCTCAATATATTTGTGGACGACAGTTATCATTTATAACTCTGCAGGTTTGTGAATGGCAGTGCCCCTGAGCTCCATTTTTCAACTCGATCTTTTGGGAGTTGGCCGAAAAACCGCAGGATGGCTTCAGGCCCAATCTGGTTCCGTGAGGCAGTCTGAGCCTGTGGTTAATTCTTCTTCCTGATGGAAATTAGAGTGACCTGTGCCTGTCCGAACACCTAGAGCTACCCTCTCATGGGTTCCCCCTCTTCCCATTCATCCTCAGGACAAATTGCAACCTGTACGAAACAGGAGGTTAAAGGTGCTGATTCTCCAAGTGGGGAGATTGTTAGTAATGCGGCTGGAATGGCGAACCCGAGCACCAGGAGATGAGGAAAGAGGTGCGTTTCAGAAACCTTTCCCGATCACACTGTATACCTTCCACTGGGTTTCCCATGCATTTTTTTGCTCTAAGAAGATTCCCTTGAACCTGGAGATTTGGGACCCATAGAATGGGTACCATGCACTATTACTTTAAAGGGTAGGCGATTGCTCACCCAACCTCACCAATCCTCTCAGCCCCAAGAGTGTCCAGCCTTATATCTAATCCAGCTGTGGGTCTAGATATGGTCGATCCAGGTTGCTTCACTGCCCCTGAACGAATTTTTTACGAATTTCTCTCTCTTTCACTGTCTTTGTTGGGGGGTTTTTGGAATCTATTTTTATAATGGGGTTTAGCTGATTTTCACTGCTGTGTTTATGCTGCTTTACACCCACTTGATTCATTTACAGAGAGATATCAATACATAGGTTTTAAGATTCTTACTAGTCAGATATACTCTTGTGCGGTGAATACGGGGCGTAGAGTCCAGTTCACTGGTCAAGGGGTAGGTGTTGTCTTTTACATATTTGGTTTATGGAACGGTATGTGTGGTAATTTCAAACCCTTGTTTTATGCCTCACCGCACCTCACCTTTCCAGTTAAGCAGCCATCCAGTGTTTTCTAAATGTGTGACTCTGTTCTGTTTTGTAATCAGGTCATGGGTAGCGATTTTTACTTTCCCTCTATAAGTGATAACCTATGATAAGTGTCTTTTTCTGTGTGACTTATTTCACTTAGAAACATCGTACCTAAATCCACTCATCATGCTGCTAGTAGCCGTATGACACTGATTTCATGGCTGAGTGATATGCCATTGTACATAAGTACCACACTTCTTTATCCATTTTTCTCTATCCTGGCATATTTAAGGTGTACTGAAGTGGAGGTTCTTGTAAACAGAGCAGGCCTAAACTTTGGGGTGCCTGTGTCTTGTTGATTTTTCGTTTTCCCATTTTATACGCCCACGAGTGGAAGGGCCCTATGCTCTCTAGCTGTGTTTTTTAGATGTTTTAGGAAACACCATGCACTTCTCCAGAGTGGCCGTTGGCAATTTACATCCAGCCCTTCAGCCTAACAAGGCTCCCTTTTCTACCTGGCCTGTCCTGCACTTCTGGTTTTTACACTTTTTTGGATGGCTTTTGGACGGATGGGAAGCGAGACTTATTTTTAGTGCTGATTTGCCTTTCCGGCTTGCTTGGTTGGCCAAAAAGGGCCTATGCATTTTTTCCTGAATATATTCAGGAAAAAACGCATAGGCCCTTTTTGGCCAAGTGCATCATTGTCGACGTTTTGCCGCTTTTCATGTGCTCTAAAGGCGTTTCGCATCTACCTCCTGAAATCTGGGGGCTTGTCCCCGCACATTCTTCTCTAATATAAAACCTCGGAACACTACCTCCAGGAAGACTCTGTTGCCCTAGTAACAAGGGTTGAGAACGTAATAATGCTGCCGCCTTGTGGCTCTTTCTCACAACAGCAGCTTTAAACCCAGTGCTAATGGTTGCTTAAAAGTCCCAAGGACTGCAGGGCTGTAAATGACACCTTCCCTCAAAAAATGCCCTGGGGTAGGGAATAGGCAAGAAAATTCAACACATGACAAATTTTTCAAGAAGTCAATATGAGGAGAGGAGTTGTACTCACTCTTTAAAAAAAAAGAGGAAAAGAAAAAAAGGACATGCCTAAAGCTCAGTATAAGGAATTATTAGCCACATGCAAATCCAACCTCCAAAAAGGTTTCAGCTCACACCAGTCAAATGACCATCAGCAAAACGTCTACAACCTATAAATGCTGAAGGGGTTTTAGAGAACTTTGTACCTTCTAGCAGCTGGTGGGATGTAAAGTGGTAACAGCATTAACGAAAACTGAATGGAGCTGCTTTAAAAGGTAAAAATTGAGCTACCAGATGATGTAGCAGGGCACCTTTTGGGCCTATAATCTAAGACCACCAGAATCGGAAAGACAGAGGCAGGCAAATGTGCACTGCAGCAATATTAAAATAGCCAAGACATGGAAGCAAAAAAAGGCCCATAAACAGATGAATTGACAAAGAAGAAGTGGTATATGTACAGAATGGAATAGTAGCCTCGGGAAAAAAATGAAGAGTGCCATTTTCAGGACTACAAATGAGCTTAGAAATAATCATATTAGGTAAAGTAAGTCAAAAGGGAATGACAAATATCCTATGATATCATTTATACAAGTTATCCTAAGATTGCTACCAATGAACATACCTCCACAGAAAAAGACACTCACAGACTTATAAAACAAACTAATGGTTAACCAAAATGAAAGGTGGAAGGATGGAAAAATTAGGATTATGGGGCTAACCTAAATAGGCTAATGTATGTTAAATGTTTATAAACACTTAACATAAAAACTATATAAATTTCCTGCAATTCTGCCTTGCTTTTAACTCCTCTTCGTTGCCTTCCTTCAATATATTTTTGGACTTGAGTTACCATTTATAACTCTACAGGACTGTGAATTGCAGTGCCCCTGAGCTCCATTTTTCAACTCGCTTTTTTGGAAGCTGGCCGCAAAACCGCAGGATTGCTTAAGGCCCTATTCTGGTTCCGTGCGGCAGGCTGAGCCTGTGGTTAATTCTTCTTCCTGATGGGAAATTAGAGTGGCCTGTGCCTGTCCCAACACCTAGCACTAGTCTCTCATTGTTTCCCCCTCTTCCCGATCATCCTCAGGACAAACTGCAACCTGTACGGAACAGGAGCTTAAAGGTGCTGATTCTCCAAGAGGGAGATTGCTAGTAAAGCGGCTGGAATGGTGAACCCGAGCACAAGGAGATGAGAAATGGGGTGGGTTTTAGAAACCTTTCCTGATCACACGGTGTACCATCTTCTGGGATTCTCATGCATTTTTTCGATGTAGGAAGATGCCCTTGAACCTGGAGATTTGGGACCCATGGAATGGGAACCACGCAGTATTACTTTAAAGGGTCTGCATTTGCTCACCAAACCTCACCAAACATCTCAGCCCCAAGAGTGTCCACCCTTATGTCGCAATCAGCTGTGGGTCTAGATATGGTCAATCCAGGTGGCATCACATCCCCTGAACGAATTTTGTAAGAATTTCTCTCTCTTTCACTGTCTTTGTTTCACGGGTTTTTAAAAGTAATTGAATTTTATAATGGGGTTTAGCTGCTTTTCACTGCTGTGTTTATGCCGCTTTACACCCACTTGACTCACTTACAGAGAGATATCAATTCATATGTTTTAAGATTCTTACTAGTCAGATATATTCTTGGGCGGTGAAGAGGGTGTGTTGAGTCCAGTTCACTGAGCAAGGCGTACTTCTTGTCTATTACATATTGGGTATATGGAATGGTATCTGAGGTAATTTGAAACCCTTGTTTTATGCATCACCCCACCTCACTTTTCCAGTTAAGCAGCCATAGTGTGTTTTCTCAACGAGTGACTCTGTTCTGTTTTGTAATTCAGTTCAAGGGTAGCGGTTTTTCCATTCCCTGTATAATTGATATCTTATAATAAGTGTCTTTTTCTGTGTGACTTATTTCACTTAGAATCGTCGTACCTAAATCCACTCATCATGCTGCTACTAGCCTTATGACGTTGATTTCATGGCTGAGTGATATTCCATTGTACATAAGGACCACAGCTTCTTTATGCATTTTTCTCTTTCCTGGGATATTTAACGTGTAACGAAGTGGGGGTTCCTGTAAACAGAGCAACCCTAAACTTTGGGGTGCATGTGTCGTGCTGATTTTTAGTTTTCCCAGTATATATGCCCATGAGTGGAAGTGCCCTATGCTCTCTAAGCTGTGTTTTGTAGATGTTTCAGGACACACCGTGCACTTCGCCAGAGTGGCTCTTCGCAATTTACATCCTGCCCATCAGCGTAGCAAGGCTCCCATTTCTCCATGGCCTTTCCTGCATTTCTGGTATTGACCCTTTATTCAGCATGGCCCTTTTGAGCGATGGGAAGGGAGACTTCTTTGTAGCGCTGATTTGCCTTTCCAGGTTTCTTGGTTGACCAAAAAGGGCGTATGCGTTTTTTCCTGAATATATTCAGGAAAAAACGCATACGCCCTTTTTGGCCAAGGGCATCATTGTCGAGGTTTTGCCGCTTTCCATGTGCTTTAAAGGCGATTCGAATCTACCTCCTGAAATCTGTTTCCTGCAATTCTGCCTTGCTTTCAAATCCTCTTCGTTGCCTTCCCTCAATATATTTGTGGACGACAGTTATCATTTATAACTCTGCAGGTTTGTGAATGGCAGTGCCCCTGAGCTCCATTTTTCAACTCGCTCTTTTGGGAGTTGGCCGAAAAACCGCAGGATGGCTTCAGGCCCAATCTGGTTCCGTGGGGCAGGCTGAGCCTGTGGTTAATTCTTCTTCCTGATGGAAATTAGAGTGACCTGTGCCTGTCCGAACACCTAGAGCTACCCTCTCATGGGTTCCCCCTCTTCCCATTCATCCTCAGGACAAATTGCAACCTGTACGAAACAGGAGGTTAAAGGTGCTGATTCTCCAAGTGGGGAGATTGTTAATAATGCGGCTGGAATGGCGAACCCGAGCACCAGGAGATGAGGAAAGAGGTGCGTTTCAGAAACCTTTCCCGATCACACTGTATACCTTCCACTGGGTTTCCCATGCATTTTTTTGCTCTAAGAAGATTCCCTTGAACCTGGAGATTTGGGACCCATAGAATGGGTACCATGCACTATTACTTTAAAGGGTAGGCGTTTGCTCACCCAACCTCACCAATCCTCTCAGCCCCAAGAGTGTCCAGCCTTAAATCTAATCCAGCTGTGGGTCTAGATATGGTCGATCCAGGTTGCTTCACTGCCCCTGAACGAACTTTTTACGAATTTCTCTCTCTTTCACTGTCTTTGTTGGGGTTTTTTTTGTAATCTATTTTTATAATGGGGTTTAGCTGATTTTCACTGCTGTGTTTATGCCGCTTTACACCCACTTGATTCATTTACAGAGAGATATCAATACATAGGTTTTAAGATTCTTACTAGTCAGATATACTCTTGTGCGGTGAATACGGGGCGTTGAGTCCAGTTCACTGAGCAAGGGGTAGGTGTTGTCTGTTACATATTTGGTTTATGGAACGGTATGTGTGGTAATTTCAAACCCTTGTTTTATGCCTCACCGCACCTCACCTTTCCAGTTAAGCAGCCATCCAGTGTTTTCTAAATGTGTGACTCTGTTCTGTTTTGTAATCAGGTCATGGGTAGCGATTTTTACTTTCCCTCTATAAGTGATAACCTATGATAAGTGTCTTTTTCTGTGTGACTTATTTCACTTAGAAACATCGTACCTAAATCCACTCATCATGCTGCTAGTAGCCGTATGACACTGATTTCATGGCTGAGTGATATGCCATTGTACATAAGTACCACACTTCTTTATCCATTTTTCTCTATCCTGGCATATTTAAGGTGTACTGAAGTGGAGGTTCTTGTAAACAGAGCAGGCCTAAACTTTGGGGTGCCTGTGTCTTGTTGATTTTTCGTTTTCCCATTTTATACGCCCACGAGTGGAAGGGCCCTATGCTCTCTAGCTGTGTTTTTTAGATGTTTTAGGAAACACCATGCACTTCTCCAGAGTGGCCGTTGGCAATTTACATCCCGCCCATCAGCCTAACAAGGCTCCCTTTTCTACCTGGCCTGTCCTGCACTTCTGGTTTTTACACATTTTTGGATGGCTTTTGGACGGATGGTAAGCGAGACTTATTTGTAGTGCTGATTTGCCTTTCCGGCTTGCTCGGTTGGCCAAAAAGGGCCTATGCGTTTTTTCCTGAATATATTCAGGAAAAAACGCATAGGCCCTTTTTGGCCAAGTGCATCATTGTCGACGTTTTGCCGCTTTTCATGTGCTCTAAAGGCGATTCGCATCTACCTCCTGAAATCTGGGGGCTTGTCCCCGCACATTCTTCTCTAATATACAACCTCGGAACACTACCTCCAGGAAGACTCTGTTGCCCTAGTAACAAGGGTTGAGAACGTAATAATGCTGCCGCCTTGTGGCTCTTTCTCACAACAGCAGCTTTAAACCCAGTGCTAATGGTTGCTTAATAGTCCCAAGGACTGCAGGGCTGTAAATGACACCTTCCCTCAAAAAATGCCCTGGGGTAGGGAATAGGCAAGAAAATTCAACACATGACAAATTTTTCAAGAAGTCAATATGAAGAGAGGAGTTGTACTCACTCTTTAAAAAAAAAAGAGGAAAAGAAAAAAAGGACATGCCTAAAGCTCAGTATAAGGAATTATTAGCCACATGCAAATCCAAGCTCCAAAAAGGTTTCAGCTCACACCAGTCAAATGACCATCAGCAAAATGTCTACAACCTATAAATGCTGAAGGGGTTTTAGAGAACTTTGTACCTTCTAGCAGCTGGTGGGATGTAAAGTGGTAACAGCATTAACGAAAACTGAATGGAGCTGCTTTAAAAGGTAAAAATTGAGCTACCAGATGATGTAGCAGGGCACCTTTTGGGCCTATAATCTAAGACCACCAGAATCGGAAAGACAGAGGCAGTCAAATGTGCACTGCAGCTATATTGAAATAGCCAAGACATGGAAGCAAAAAAAAGGCCCATAAACAGATGAATTGACAAAGAAGAAGTGGTATATGTACAGAATGGAATAGTAGCCTCGGGAAAAAAATGAAGAGTGCCATTTTCAGGACTACAAATGAGCTTAGAAATAATCATATTAGGTAAAGTAAGTCAAAAGGGAATGACAAATATCCTATGATATCATTTATACAAGTTATCCTAAGATTGCTACCAATGAACATACCTCCACAGAAAAAGACACTCACAGACTTATAAAACAAACTAATGGTTAACCAAAATGAAAGGTGGAAGCATGGAAAAATTAGGATTATGGGGCTAACCTAAATAGGCTAATGTATGTTAAATGTATATAAACACTTAACATATAAACTATATAAATTTCCTGCAATTCTGCCTTGCTTTTAAATCCTCTTCGTTGCCTTCCTTCAATATATTTTTGGACTTGAGTTACCATTTATAACTCTACAGGACTGTGAATTGCAGTGCCCCTGAGCTCCATTTTTCAACTCGCTTTTTTGGAAGCTGGCCGCAAAACCGCAGGATTGCTTAAGGCCCTATTCTGGTTCCGTGCGGCAGGCTGAGCCTGTGGTTAATTCTTCTTCCTGATGGGAAATTAGAGTGGCCTGTGCCTGTCCCAACACCTAGCGCTAGTCTCTCATTGTTTCCCCCACTTCCCGATCATCCTCAGGACAAACTGCAACCTGTACGGAACAGGAGCTTAAAGGTGCTGATTCTCCAAGAGGGAGATTGCTAGTTAAGCGGCTGGAATGGTGAACCCGAGCACAAGGAGATGAGAAATGGGGTGGGTTTTAGAAATCTTTCCTGATCACACGGTGAACCATCTTCTGGGATTCTCATGCATTTTTTCGATGTAGGAAGAGGCCCTTGAACCTGGAGATTTGGGACCCATGGAATGGGAACCACGCAGTATTACTTTAAAGGGTCTGCATTTGCTCACCAAACCTCACCAAACATCTCAGCCCCAAGAGTGTCCACCCTTATGTCTCAATCAGCTGTGGGTCTAGATATGGTCAATCCAGGTGGCATCACATCCCCTGAACGAATTTTATAAGAATTTCTCTCTCTTTCACTGTCTTTGTTTCACGGGTTTTTAAAAGTAATTGAATTTTATAATGGGGTTTAGCTGCTTTTCACTGCTGTGTTTATGCCGCTTTACACCCACTTGACTCACTTACAGAGAGATATCAATTCATATGTTTTAAGATTCTTACTAGTCAGATATATTCTTGGGCGGTGAATAGGGTGTGTTGAGTCCAGTTCACTGAGCAAGGCGTACTTCTTGTCTATTACATATTGGGTATATGGAATGGTATCTGAGGTAATTTGAAACCCTTGTTTTATGCATCACCCCACCTCACCTTTCCAGTTAAGCAGCCATAGTGTGTTTTCTCAACGAGTGACTCTGTTCTGTTTTGTAATTCAGTTCAAGGGTAGCGGTTTTTCCATTCCCTGTATAAGTGATATCTTATAATAAGTGTCTTTTTCTGTGTGACTTATTTCACTTAGAATCGTCGTACCTAAATCCACTCATCATGCTGCTACTAGCCTTATGACGTTGATTTCATGGCTGAGTGATATTGCATTGTACATAAGGACCACAGCTTCTTTATCCATTTTTCTCTTTCCTGGGATATTTAACGTGTAACGAAGTGGAGGTTCTTGTCAACAGAGCAGCCCTAAACTTTGGGGTGCATGTGTCTTGCTGATTTTTAGTTTTCCCAGTATATACGCCCATGAGTGGAAGTGCCCTATGCTCTCTAAGCTGTGTTTTGTAGATGTTTCAGGACACACCGTGCACTTCGCCAGAGTGGCTCTTTGCAATTTACATCCTGCCCATCAGCGTAGCAAGGCTCCCATTTCTCCATGGCCTTTCCTGCATTTCTGGTATTGACCCTTTATTCAGCATGGCCCTTTTGAGCGATGGGAAGCGAGACTTCTTTGTAGCGCTGATTTGCCTTTCCAGGTTTCTTGGTTGACCAAAAAGGGCGTATGCGTTTTTTCCTGAATATATTCAGGAAAAAACGCATACGCCCTTTTTGGCCAAGGGCATCATTGTCGAGGTTTTGCCGCTTTCCATGTGCTTTAAAGGCGATTCGAATCTACCTCCTGAAATCTGTTTCCTGCAATTCTGCCTTGCTTTCAAATCCTCTTCGTTGCCTTCCCTCAATATATTTGTGGACGACAGTTATCATTTATAACTCTGCAGGTTTGTGAATGGCAGTGCCCCTGAGCTCCATTTTTCAACTCGCTCTTTTGGGAGTTGGCCGAAAAACCGCAGGATGGCTTCAGGCCCAATCTGGTTCCGTGAGGCAGGCTGAGCCTGTGGTTAATTCTTCTTCCTGATGGAAATTAGAGTGACCTGTGCCTGTCCGAACACCTAGAGCTACCCTCTCATGGGTTCCCCCTCTTCCCATTCATCCTCAGGACAAATTGCAACCTGTACGAAACAGGAGGTTAAAGGTGCTGATTCTCCAAGTGGGGAGATTGTTAGTAATGCGGCTGGAATGGCGAACCCGAGCACCAGGAGATGAGGAAAGAGGTGCGTTTCAGAAACCTTTCCCGATCACACTGTATACCTTCCACTGGGTTTCCCATGCATTTTTTTGCTCTAAGAAGATTCCCTTGAACCTGGAGATTTGGGACCCATAGAATGGGTACCATGCACTATTACTTTAAAGGGTAGGCGATTGCTCACCCAACCTCACCAATCCTCTCAGCCCCAAGAGTGTCCAGCCTTATATCTAATCCAGCTGTGGGTCTAGATATGGTCGATCCAGGTTGCTTCACTGCCCCTGCACGAACTTTTTACGAATTTCTCTCTCTTTCACTGTCTTTGTTGGGGTTTTTTTTGTAATCTATTTTTATAATGGGGTTTAGCTGATTTTCACTGCTGTGTTTATGCCGCTTTACATCCACTTGATTCATTTACAGAGAGATATCAATACATAGGTTTTAAGATTCTTACTAGTCAGATATACCCTTGTGCGGTGAATACGGGGCGTTGAGTCCAGTTCACTGAGCAAGGGGTAGGTGTTGTCTGTTACATATTTGGTTTATGGAACGGTATGTGTGCTAATTTCAAACCCTTGTTTTATGCCTCACCACACCTCACCTTTCCAGTTAAGCAGCCATCCAGTGTTTTCTAAATGTGTGACTCTGTTCTGTTTTGTAATCAGTTCATGGGTAGCGATTTTTACTTTCCCTCTATAAGTGATAACCTATGATAAGTGTCTTTTTCTGTGTGACTTATTTCACTTAGAAACATCGTACCTAAATCCACTCATCATGCTGCTAGTAGCCGTATGACACTGATTTCATGGCTGAGTGATATGCCATTGTACATAAGTACCACACTTCTTTATCCATTTTTCTCTATCCTGGCATATTTAGGGTGTACTGAAGTGGAGGTTCTTGTAAACAGAGCAGGCCTAAACTTTGGGGTGCCTGTGTCTTGTTGATTTTTCGTTTTCCCATTTTATACGCCCACGAGTGGAAGGGCCCTATGCTCTCTAGCTGTGTTTTTTAGATGTTTTAGGAAACACCATGCACGTCTCCAGAGTGGCCGTTGGCAATTTACATCCCGCCCATCAGCCTAACAAGGCTCCCTTTTCTACCTGGCCTGTCCTGCACTTCTGGTTTTTACACTTTTTTGGATGGCTTTTGGACGGTTGGGAAGCGAGACTTATTTGTAGTGCTGATTTGCCTTTCTGGCTTGCTTGGTTGGCCAAAAAGGGCCTATGCGTTTTTTCCTGAATATATTCAGGAAAAAATGCATAGGCCCTTTTTGGCCAAGTGCATCATTGTCGACGTTTTGCCGCTTTTCATGTGCTCTAAAGGCGATTCGTATCTACCTCCTGAAATCTGGGGGCTTGTCCCCGCACATTCTTCTCCAATATACAACCTCGGAACACTACCTCCAGGAAGACTCTGTTGCCCTAGTAACAAGGGTTGAGAACGTAATAATGCTGCCGCCTTGTGGCTGTTTCTCACAACAGCAGCTTTAAACCCAGTGCTAATGGTTGCTTAATAGTCACAAGGACTGCAGGGCTGTAAATGACACCTTCCATCAAATAATGCCCTGGGGTAGGGAATAGGCAAGAAAATTCAACACATTACAAATTTTTCAAGAAATCAATATGAAGAGAGGAGTTGTACTCACTCTTTAAAAAAAAAAGAGGAAAAGAAAAAAAGGAGAGGATTAACCAAGATGGCGGAGTAGAAGGACGTGCTGTCACTCCCTCTTGCGAGAGCACCAGAATCAAAACTGGCTGCTGGACAATCATTGACAGGAAGAACCTGGACTTCACCAAGGAGGATACCCCACGTCCAAGGACAGAGGAGAAGCCACAGTGAGACGGTAGGAGGGGCGCAATCAGAGTAAAATCAAATCCCATAACCGCTGGGTGCGTGACTCACAGACTGGCGAACACTTATACCACAGAAGTCCACCCACTGGAGTGAAAGTTTTGAGCCCCACGTCAGGCTTCCCAACCTGGGGGTCCGGCTACGGGAGAAGGAATTCCTAGAGAATCAGACTTTGAAGCCTAGTGGGAATTGATTGCAGGGCTTTGACAGGACTGGGGGAAACAGAGACCCCAGTCTTGGAGGGCACACACAAAGTAATGTGTGCATCAGGACCCAGGGGAAGGAGCAGTGACCCTGGGGGAGATTGAACCAGACCTACCTGCTGGTGTTGGGGGGTCTCCTGCAGAGGCGAGTGGTGGCTCTGTTTCACCGTGGGGATAAGGACACTGGCAGCCGAGGTTCTGGGAAGTTCTCCTTGCCATGAGCCCTCCCAGAGTCTGCCATTAACCCCACCAAAGAGCACGGGTAGGCTCCAGTGTTGGGTTGCCTCAGGCAAAACAACCAACAGGGAGGGAACCCAGCCCCACCCATCAACAGTCAAGTGGATTAAGGTTTTACTGAGCTCTGACCGCCACAGAAACAGGGAGGGAACCCAGCCCCACCCATCAACAGTCAAGTGGATTAAGGTTTTACTGAGCTCAGACCGCCACAGCAACAGTCAGCTCTACCCACCACCAGAGCCTACCATCAAGCCTCTTAGATAGCCTCAACCACCAGAGGGCAGAGAGCAGAAGCAAGAAAAACTACAATCCTGCAGCCTGTGGACCAAAAACCACAGTTACAGAAAGATAGAGAAGATGAAAAGGCAGAGGGCTATATACCAGATGAAGGAACCAGAAAAAACCGCAGAAAAACAACTAAATGAAGTGGAGATAGGCAACCTTCCAGAGAAAGAATTCAGAATAATGATAGTGAAGATGATCCAGGACCTCGGAATAAGAATGGAGGCAAAGATTGAGAAGATGCAAGAAATGATTAACAAAGACCTAGAAGAATTAAAGAATAAACAAACAGAGATGACCAATACAATAACTGAAATGAAAACTACACTAGAAGGAATCAATAGCAGAATAACTGAGGCAGAAGAACGGATAAGTGACCTGGAAGACAGAATGGTGGAATTCACTGCTGCGGAACAGACTAAAGAAAAAAGAATGAAAAGAAATGAAGACAGCCTAAGAGACCTCTGGGACAACATTAAACGCAACAACATTCGCATTATAGGGGTCCCAGAAGGAGAAGAGAGAGAGAAAGGACCAGAGAAAATATTTGAAGAGATTATAGTCGAAAACTTCCCTAACATGGGAAAGGAGATAGCCACCCAAGTCCAGGAAGCGCAGAGAGTCCCATACAGAATAAACCCAAGGAGAAACACGCCGAGACACATAGTAATCAAAGTGGCAAAAATTAAAGACAAAGAAAAATTATTGAAAGCAGCAAGGGAAGAACGACAAATAACATACAAGGGAACTCCCATAAGGTTAACAGCTGATTTCTCAGCAGAAACTCTGCAAGCCAGAAGGGAGTGGCATGATATACTTAAAGTGATGAAAGGGAAGAACCTACAACCAAGATTGCTCTACCCGGCAAGGATCTCATTTAGATTTGATGGAGAAATCAAAAGCTTTACAGACAAGCAAAAGCTAAGAGAATTCAGCACCACCAAACCAGCTCTACAACAAATGCTAAAGGAACTTCTCTAAGTGGGAAACACAAGAGAAGAAAAGGACCTACAAAAACAAACCCAAAACAATTAAGAAAATGGTCATAGGAACATACATATCGATAATTACCTTAAACGTGAATGGATTAAACGCCCCAACCAAAAGACATAGACTGGCTGAATGGATACAAAAACAAGACCCATATATATGCTGTCTACAAGAGACCCACTTTAGACCTAGGGACACATACAGACTGAAAGTGAGGGGATGGAAAAAGATATTCCATGCAAATGGAAATCAAAAGAAAGCTGGAGTAGCTATACTCATATCAGATAAAATAGACTTTAAAATAAAGAATGTTACAAGAGACAAGGAAGGACACTACATAATGATCCAGGGATCAATCCAAGAAGAAGATATAACAATTATAAATATATATGCACCCAACATAGGAGCACCTCAATACATAAGGCAACTGCTAACAGCTATAAAAGAGGAAATCGACAGTAACACAATAATAGTGGGGGACTTTAACACTTCACTTACACCAATGGACAGATCATCCAAAATGAAAATAAATAAGGAAACAGAAGCTTTAAATGACACAATAGACCAGATAGATTTAATTGATATATATAGGACATTCCATCCAAAAACAGCAGATTACACGTTCTTCTCAAGTGCGCACGGAACATTCTCCAGGATAGATCACATCTTGGGTCACAAATCAAGCCTCAGTAAATTTAAGAAAATTGAAATCATACCAAGCATCTTTTCTGACCACAACGCTATGAGATTAGAAATGAATTACAGGGAAAAAAACGTAAAAAAGACAAACACATGGAGGCTAAACAATACGTTACTAAATAACCAAAAGATCACTGAAGAAATCAAAGAGGAAATTAAAAAATACCTAGAGACAAATGACAATGAAAACACGACGACCCAAAACCTATGGGATGCAGCAAAAGCGGTTCTAAGAGGGAAGTTTATAGCTATACAAGCCTACCTAAAGAAACAAGAAAAATCTCAAGTAAACAATCTAACCTTACACCTAAAGAAACTAGAGAAAGAAGAACAAACAAAACCCAAAGTTAGCAGAAGGAAAGAAATCATAAAGATCAGAGCAGAAATAAATGAGATAGAAACAAAGAAAACAATAGCAAAGATCAATAAAACTAAAAGTTGGTTCTTTGAGAAGATAAACAAAATTGATAAGCCATTAGCCAGACTCATCAAGAAAAAGAGGGAGAGGACTCAAATCAATAAAATCAGAAATGAAAAAGGAGAAGTTACAACAGACACTGCAGAAATACAAAACATCCTAAGAGACTACTATAAGCAACTTTATGCCAATAAAATGGACAACCTGGAAGAAATGGACAAATTCTTAGAAAGGTATAACCTTCCAAGACTGAATCAGGAAGAAACAGAAAATATGAACAGACCAATCACAAGTAATGAAATTGAAACTGTGATTAAAAATCTTCCAACAAACAAAAGTCCAGGACCAGATGGCTTCACAGGTGAATTCTATCAAACATTTAGAGAAGAGCTAACACCCATCCTTCTCAAACTCTTCCAAAAAATTGCAGAGGAAGGAACACCCCCAAACTCATTCTATGAGGCCACCATCACCCTGATACCAAAACCAGACAAAGACACTACAAAAAAAGAAAATTACAGACCAATATCACTGATGAATATAGATGCAAAAATCCTCAACAAAATACTAGCAAACAGAGTCCAACAACATATTAAAAGGATCATACACCACGATCAAGTGGGATTTATCCCAGGGATGCAAGGATTCTTCAATATACGCAAATCAATCAATGTGATACACCATATTAACAAACTGAAGAATAAAAACCATATGATCATCTCAATAGATTCAGAAAAAGCTTTTGACAAAATTCAACACCCATTTATAATAAAAACTCTCCAGAAAGTGGGCATAGAGGGAACCTACCTCAACATAATAAAGGCCATATATGACAAACCCACAGCAAACATCATTCTCAATGGTGAAAAACTGAAAGCATTTCCTCTAAGATCAGGAACAAGACAAGGATGTCCACTCTCACCACTATTATTCAACATAGTTCTGGAAGTCTTAGCCACAGCAATCAGAGAAGAAAAAGAAATAAAAGGAATACAAATTGGAAAAGAGGAAGTAAAACTGTCACTGTTTGGGGATGACATGATACTATACATAGAGAATCCTAAAACTGCCACCAGAAAACTGCTAGAGCTAATTAATGAATATGGTAAAGTTGCAGGATACAAAATTAATGCACAGAAATCTCTTGCATTCCTATACACTAATGATGAAAAATCTGAAAGAGAAATTATGGAAACACTCCCATTTACCATTGCAACAAAAAGAATAAAATACCTAGGAATAAACCTACCTAGGGAGACAAAAGACCTGTATGCAGAAAACTATAAGACACTGATGAAAGAAATTAAAGATGATACCAACAGATGGAGAGATATACCATGTTCTTGGATTGGAAGAATCAACATTGTGAAAATGAGTATACTACCCAAAGCAATCTACAGATTCAATGCAATCCCTATCAAATTACCAATGGCATTTTTTACGGAGCTAGAACAAATCATCTTAAAATTTGTATGGAGACACAAAAGACCCCGAATAGCCAAAGCAGTCTTGAGGCAAAAAAATGGAGCTGGAGGAAGCAGACTCCCTGACTTCAGACTATACTACAAAGCTACAGTAATCAAGACAATATGGTACTGGCACAAAAACAGAAACATAGATCAATGGAACAAGATAGAAAGCCCAGAGATTAACCCATGCACCTATGGTCAACTAATCTATGACAAAGGAGGCAAAGATATACAATGGAGAAAAGACAGTCTCTTCAGTAAGTGGTGCTGGGAAAACTGGACAGCTACATGTAAAAGAATGAAATTGCAATACTCCCTAACACCATACACAAAAATAAACTCAAAATGGATGAGAGACCTAAATATAAGACTGGACACTATAAAATTCTTAGAGGAAAACATAGGAAGAACACTCTTTGACATAAATCACAGCAAGATCTTTTTTGATTCACCTCCTAGAGTAATGGAAATAAAAACAAAAATAAACAAGTGGGACCTAATGAAACTTAAAAGCTTTTGCACAGCAAAGGAAACCATAAACAAGACGAAAAGACAACCCTCAGAATGGGAGAAAATATTTGCAAATGAATCAACGGACAAAGGATTAATCTCCAAAATATATAAACAGCTCATTCAGCTCAATATCAAAGAAACAAACACCCCAATCCAAAAATGGGCAGAAGACCTAAATAGACATTTCTCCAGAGAAGACATACAGAGGGCCACGAAGCACATGAAAAGCTGCTCAACATCACTAATTATTAGAGAAATGCAAATCAAAACTACAATGAGGTATCACCTCACTCCTGTTAGAATGGGCATCATCAGAAAATCTACAAACAACAAATGCTGGAGAGGGTGTGGAGAAAAGGGAACCCTCTTGCACTGTTGGTGGGAATGTAAATTGATACAGCCACTATGGAGAACAATATGGAGGTTCCTTAAAAAACTAAAAATAGAATTACCATATGACCCAGCAATCCCACTACTGGGCATATACCCAGAGAAAACCGTAATTCAAAAAGACACATGCACCCGAATGTTCATTGCAGCACTATTTACAATAGCCAGGTCATGGAAGCAACCTAAATGCCCATCAAGAGACGAATGGATAAAGAAGTTGTGGTACATATATACAATGGAATATTACTCAGCCATAAAAAGGAACGAAATTGAGTCATTTGTTGAGACGTGGATGGATCTAGAGACTGTCATACAGAGTGAAGTAAGTCAGAAAGAGAAAAACAAATATCATATATTAATGCATGTATGTGGAACCTAGAAAAATGGTACAGATGAGCCAGTTTGCAGGGCAGAAGTTGAGACACAGATGTAGAGAATGGATATATGGACACCAAGGGGGGAAAACTGCGGTGAGGTGGGGATGGTGGTGTGCTGAATTGGGCGATTGGGATTGACATGTATACACTGATATGTATAAAATTTATGGCTAATAAGAACCTGCAGTATAAGAAAACAAACAAAACAACTAATACTAAACTTTCATTGGGTTATTTGTATGGAAATATGTTAATATAAATGTTTCAGACATTACATGAAATTCCTAAAAATCTTATATTTGTATTTGTATGGAAATATGTATGGAAATATGTTAATATAAATGTTTCAGACATTACATGAAATTTCTAAAAATCTTATATGTTCTGGTATAATGTTATAAGTAATAATCCTAGTTATTACTTTAAAATGTATATCTCAGAAATAACTAATTTTCTTGTCAACTGCATTATTATGAACTCTCATCAAATCTTTTACCGTGGTCATTTTTAAGTCTTTTGTCATTTACAGACAGTTCTGGGTGTACTCTGATGATTTTGCAAATATGTTCCTATAAAAGGGTTTCATCTTCAAGAAATTCATGGAAAAGACTCTGACAAGTACAGGTTTCTGGTAACTGACTGTACTGCTGAACTGAATGAATAAGCATTTTCAGAACTCTGATGAAAAACTGATGAACTCATAAAAGTGCTAACAAAAGATCAAGATGAAAAAAAACAATTAATTACATGGGACTGAGTGAACTGATGAGGATGAGTATAATTTTTGTGACTTTCTGTCTGAATTAAAAAAAAAAATCCCACAAGGACTCAGAGGCAAAGAATATACAAATCAATTTTCACTGCAAAGTAAAGGAGCTGTTACAGTGGAGGATTACTGGACTGAATGTCAATATTATGACATAGTATGAGTGTGTTTCATGTTTGGTAATTGCAATCATTGTTGCTTTTGTTGTGGTCATCCATGTACAATGCTTGGTGTCAGTCTATTTATCTCTTGTAAAAATAAAATACAGTGTGTGTGTGTGAAAAAAAAAAAAAAGAAAGAAAGGACAAGCGTAAAGCTCAGTATAAGGAATTATTAGCCACATGCAAATCCAACCTCCAAAAAGGTTTCAGCTCACACCAGTCAAATGACCATCAGCAAAACGTCTACAACCTATAAATGCTGAAGGGGTTTTAGAGAACTTTGTACCTTCTAGCAGCTGGTGGGATGTAAAGTGGTAACAGCACTAACGAAAACTGAATGGAGCTGCTTTAAAAGGTAAAAATTGAGCTACCAGATGATGTAGCAGGGCACCTTTTGGGGCTATAATCTAAGACCACCAGAATCGGAAAGACAGAGGCAGGCAAATGTGCACTGCAGCAATATTGAAATAGCCAAGACATGGAAGCAAAAAAAAGGTCCATAAACAGATGAATTGACAAAGAAGAAGGGGTATATGTACAGAATGGAATAGTAGCCTCGGGAAAAAAATGAAGAGTGCCATTTTCAGGACTACAAATGAGCTTAGAAATAATCATATTAGGTAAAGTAAGTCAAAAGGGAATGACAAATATCCTATGATATCATTTATACAAGTTATCCTAAGATTGCTACCAATGAACATACCTCCACAGAAAAAGACACTCACAGACTTATAAAACAAACTAATGGTTAACCAAAATGAAAGGTGGAAGGATGGAAAAATTAGGATTATGGGGCTAACCTAAATAGGCTAATGTATGTTAAATGTATATAAACACTTAACATAAAAACTATATAAATTTCCTGCAATTCTGCCTTGCTTTTAACTCCTCTTCATTGCCTTCCTTCAAAATATTTTTGGACTTGAGTTACCATTTATAACTCTACAGGACTGTGAATTGCAGTGCCCCTGAGCTCCATGTTTCAACTCGCTTTTTTGGAAGCTGGCCGCAAAACCGCAGGATTGCTGAAGGCCCTATTCTGGTTCCGTGCGGCAGGCTGAGCCTGTGGTTAATTCTTCTTCCTGATGGGAAATTAGAGTGGCCTGTGCCTGTCCCAACACCTAGCGCTAGACTCTCATTGTTTCCCCCTCTTCCCGTTCATCCTCAGGAAAAACTGCAACCTGTACGGAACAGGAGCTTAAAGGTGCTGATTCTCCAAGAGGGAGATTGCTAGTAAAGCGGCTGGAATGGCGAACCCGAGCACAAGGAGATGAGAAATGGGGTGGGTTTTAGAAACCTTTCCTGATCACACGGTGTACCATCTTCTGGGATTCTCATGCATTTTTTCGATGTAGGAAGATGCCCTTGAACCTGGAGATTTGGGACCCATGGGATGGGAACCACGCAGTATTACTTTAAAGGGTCTGCATTTGCTCACCCAACCTCACCAAACCTCTCAGCCCCAAGAGTGTCCACCCTTATGTCGCAATCAGCTGTGGGTCTAGATATGGTCAATCCAGGTGGCATCACATCCCCTGAACGAATTTTGTAAGAATTTCTCTCTCTTTCACTGTCTTTGTTTCACGGGTTTTTAAAAGTAATTGAATTTTATAATGGGGTTTAGCTGCTTTTCACTGCTGTGTTTATGCCGCTTTACACCCACTTGACTCACTTACAGAGAGATATCAATTCATATGTTTTAAGATTCTTACTAGTCAGATATATTCTTGGGCGGTGAATAGGGTGTGTTGAGTCCAGTTCACTGAGCAAGGCGTACTTCTTGTCTATTACATATTGGGTATATGGAACGGTATCTGAGGTAATTTGAAACCCTTGTTTTATGCATGACCCCACCTCACTTTTCCAGTTAAGCAGCCATAGTGTGTTTTCTCAACGAGTGACTCTGTTCTGTTTTGTAATTCAGTTCAAGGGTAGCGGTTTTTCCATTCCCTGTATAATTGATATCTTATAATAAGTGTCTTTTTCTGTGTGACTTATTTCACTTAGAATCGTCGTACCTAAATCCACTCATCATGCTGCTACTAGCCTTATGACGTTGATTTCATGGCTGAGTGATATTCCATTGTACATAAGGACCACAGCTTCTTTATGCATTTTTCTCTTTCCTGGGATATTTAACGTGTAACGAAGTGGGGGTTCCTGTAAACAGAGCAACCCTAAACTTTGGGGTGCATGTGTCGTGCTGATTTTTAGTTTTCCCAGTATATATGCCCATGAGTGGAAGTGCCCTATGCTCTCTAAGCTGTGTTTTGTAGATGTTTCAGGACACACCGTGCACTTCGCCAGAGTGGCTCTTCGCAATTTATATCCTGCCCATCAGCGTAGCAAGGCTCCCATTTCTCCATGACCTTTCCTGCATTTCTGGTATTGACCCTTTATTCAGCATGGCCCTTTTGAGCGATGGGAAGCGAGACTTCTTTGTAGCGCTGATTTGCCTTTCCAGGTTTCTTGGTTGACCAAAAAGGGCTTATGCGTTTTTTCCTGAATATATTCAGGAAAAAACACATACGCCCTTTTTGGCCAAGGGCATCATTGTCGAGGTTTTGCCGCTTTCCATGTGCTTTAAAGGCGATTCGAATCTACCTCCTGAAATCTGTTTCCTGCAATTCTGCCTTGCTTTCAAATCCTCTTCGTTGCCTTCCCTCAATATATTTGTGGACGACAGTTATCATTTATAACTCTGCAGGTTTGTGAATGGCAGTGCCCCTGAGCTCCATTTTTCAACTCGCTCTTTTGGGAGTTGGCCGAAAAACCGCAGGATGGCTTCAGGCCCAATCTGGTTCCGTGGGGCATGCTGAGCCTGTGGTTAATTCTTCTTCCTGATGGAAATTAGAGTGACCTGTGCCTGTCCGAACACCTAGAGCTACCCTCTCATGGGTTCCCCCTCTTCCCATTCATCCTCAGGACAAATTGCAACCTGTACGAAACAGGAGGTTAAAGGTGCTGATTCTCCAAGTGGGGAGATTGTTAGTAATGCGGCTGGAATGGCGAACCCGAGCACCAGGAGATGAGGAAAGAGGTGCGTTTCAGAAACCTTTCCCGATCACACTGTATACCTTCCACTGGGTTTCCCATGCATTTTTTTGCTCTAAGAAGATTCCCTTGAACCTGGAGATTTGGGACCCATAGAATGGGTACCATGCACTATTACTTTAAAGGGTAGGCGATTGCTCACCCAACCTCACCAATCCTCTCAGCCCCAAGAGTGTCCAGCCTTATATCTAATCCAGCTGTGGGTCTAGATATGGTCGATCCAGGTTGCTTCACTGCCCCTGAACGAATTTTTTACGAATTTCTCTCTCTTTCACTGTCTTTGTTGGGGGGTTTTTGGAATCTATTTTTATAATGGGGTTTAGCTGATTTTCACTGCTGTGTTTATGCTGCTTTACACCCACTTGATTCATTTACAGAGAGATATCAATACATAGGTTTTAAGATTCTTACTAGTCAGATATACTCTTGTGCGGTGAATACGGGGCGTAGAGTCCAGTTCACTGGTCAAGGGGTAGGTGTTGTCTTTTACATATTTGGTTTATGGAACGGTATGTGTGGTAATTTCAAACCCTTGTTTTATGCCTCACCGCACCTCACCTTTCCAGTTAAGCAGCCATCCAGTGTTTTCTAAATGTGTGACTCTGTTCTGTTTTGTAATCAGGTCATGGGTAGCGATTTTTACTTTCCCTCTATAAGTGATAACCTATGATAAGTGTCTTTTTCTGTGTGACTTATTTCACTTAGAAACATCGTACCTAAATCCACTCATCATGCTGCTAGTAGCCGTATGACACTGATTTCATGGCTGAGTGATATGCCATTGTACATAAGTACCACACTTCTTTATCCATTTTTCTCTATCCTGGCATATTTAAGGTGTACTGAAGTGGAGGTTCTTGTAAACAGAGCAGGCCTAAACTTTGGGGTGCCTGTGTCTTGTTGATTTTTCGTTTTCCCATTTTATACGCCCACGAGTGGAAGGGCCCTATGCTCTCTAGCTGTGTTTTTTAGATGTTTTAGGAAACACCATGCACTTCTCCAGAGTGGCCGTTGGCAATTTACATCCAGCCCTTCAGCCTAACAAGGCTCCCTTTTCTACCTGGCCTGTCCTGCACTTCTGGTTTTTACACTTTTTTGGATGGCTTTTGGACGGATGGGAAGCGAGACTTATTTGTAGTGCTGATTTGCCTTTCCGGCTTGCTTGGTTGGCCAAAAAGGGCCTATGCATTTTTTCCTGAATATATTCAGGAAAAAATGCATAGGCCCTTTTTAGCCAAGTGCATCATTGTCGACGTTTTGCCGCTTTTCATGTGCTCTAAAGGCGATTTGCATCTACCTCCTGAAATCTCGGGGCTTGTCCCCGCACATTCTTCTCTAATATACAACCTCGGAACACTACCTCCAGGAAGACTCTGTTGCCCTAGTAACAAGGGTTGAGAACGTAATAATGCTGCCGCCTTGTGGCTCTTTCTCACAACAGCAGCTTTAAACCCAGGGCTAATGGTTGCTTAATAGTCCCAAGGACTGCAGGGCTGTAAATGACACCTTCCCTCAAAAAATGCCCTGGGGTAGGGAATAGGCAAGAAAATTCAACACATGACAAATTTTTCAAGAAGTCAATATGAGGAGAGGAGTTGTACTCACTCTTTAAAAAAAAAAGAGGAAAAGGAAAAAAGGACATGCCTAAAGCTCAGTATAAGGAATTATTAGCCACATGCAAATCCAACCTCCAAAAAGGTTTCAGCTCACACCAGTCAAATGACCATCAGCAAAACGTCTACAACCTATAAATGCTGAAGGGGTTTTAGAGAACTTTGTACCTTCTAGCAGCTGGTGGGATGTAAAGTGGTAACAGCATTAACGAAAACTGAATGGAGCTGCTTTAAAAGGTAAAAATTGAGCTACCAGATGATGTAGCAGGGCACCTTTTGGGCCTATAATCTAAGACCACCAGAATCGGAAAGACAGAGGCAGGCAAATGTGCACTGCAGCAATATTGAAATAGCTAAGACATGGAAGCAAAAAAAAGGCCCATAAACAGATGAATTGACAAAGAAGAAGTGGTATATGTACAGAATGGAATAGTAGCCTCGGGAAAAAAATGAAGAGTGCCATTTTCAGGACTACAAATGAGCTTAGAAATAATCATATTAGGTAAAGTAAGTCAAAAGGGAATGACAAATATCCTATGATATCATTTATACAAGTTATCCTAAGATTGCTACCAATGAACATACCTCCACAGAAAAAGACACTCACAGACTTATAAAACAAACTAATGGTTAACCAAAATGAAAGGTGGAAGGATGGAAAAATTAGGATTATGGGGCTAACCTAAATAGGCTAATGTATGTTAAATGTATATAAACACTTAACATAAAAACTATACAAATTTCCTGCAATTCTGCCTTGCTTTTAACTCCTCTTCGTTGCCTTCCTTCAATATATTTTTGGACTTGAGTTACCATTTATAACTCTACAGGACTGTGAATTGCAGTGCCCCTGAGCTCCATTTTTCAACTCGCTTTTTTGGAAGCTGGCCGCAAAACCGCAGGATTGCTTAAGGCCCTATTCTGGTTCCGTGCGGCAGGCTGAGCCTGTGGTTAATTCTTCTTCCTGATGGGAAATTAGAGTGGCCTGTGCCTGTCCCAACACCTAGCGCTAGTCTCTCATTGTTTCCCCCTCTTCCCGATCATCCTCAGGACAAACTGCAACCTGTACGGAACAGGAGCTTAAAGGTGCTGATTCTCCAAGAGGGAGATTGCTAGTAAAGCGGCTGGAATGGTGAACCCGAGCACAAGGAGATGAGAAATGGGGTGGGTTTTAGAAACCTTTCCTGATCACACGGTGTACCATCTTCTGGGATTCTCATGCATTTTTTCGATGTAGGAAGATGCCCTTGAACCTGGAGATTTGGGACCCATGGAATGGGAACCACGCAGTATTACTTTAAAGGGTCTGCATTTGCTCACCAAACCTCACCAAACATCTCAGCCCCAAGAGTGTCCACCCTTATGTCGCAATCAGCTGTGGGTCTAGATATGGTCAATCCAGGTGGCATCACATCCCCTGAACGAATTTTGTAAGAATTTCTCTCTCTTTCACTGTCTTTGTTTCACGGGTTTTTAAAAGTAATTGAATTTTATAATGGGGTTTAGCTGCTTTTCACTGCTGTGTTTATGCCGCTTTACACCCACTTGACTCACTTACAGAGAGATATCAATTCATATGTTTTAAGATTCTTACTAGTCAGATATATTCTTGGGCGGTGAAGAGGGTGTGTTGAGTCCAGTTCACTGAGCAAGGCGTACTTCTTGTCTATTACATATTGGGTATATGGAACGGTATCTGAGGTAATTTGAAACCCTTGTTTTATGCATGACCCCACCTCACTTTTCCAGTTAAGCAGCCATAGTGTGTTTTCTCAACGAGTGACTCTGTTCTGTTTTGTAATTCAGTTCAAGGGTAGCGGTTTTTCCATTCCCTGTATAATTGATATCTTATAATAAGTGTCTTTTTCTGTGTGACTTATTTCACTTAGAATCGTCGTACCTAAATCCACTCATCATGCTGCTACTAGCCTTATGACGTTGATTTCATGGCTGAGTGATATTCCATTGTACATAAGGACCACAGCTTCTTTATGCATTTTTCTCTTTCCTGGGATATTTAACGTGTAACGAAGTGGGGGTTCCTGTAAACAGAGCAACCCTAAACTTTGGGGTGCATGTGTCATGCTGATTTTTAGTTTTCCCAGTATATATGCCCATGAGTGGAAGTGCCCTATGCTCTCTAAGCTGTGTTTTGTAGATATTTCAGGACACACCGTGCACTTCGCCAGAGTGGCTCTTCGCAATTTATATCCTGCCCATCAGCGTAGCAAGGCTCCCATTTCTCCATGGCCTTTCCTGCATTTCTGGTATTGACCCTTTATTCAGCATGGCCCTTTTGAGCGATGGGAAGCGAGACTTCTTTGTAGCGCTGATTTGCCTTTCCAGGTTTCTTGGTTGACCAAAAAGGGCTTATGCGTTTTTTCCTGTATATATTCAGGAGAAAACGCATACGCCCTTTTTGGCCAAGGGCATCATTGTCGAGGTTTTGCCGCTTTCCATGTGCTTTAAAGGCGATTCGAATCTACCTCCTGAAATCTGTTTCCTGCAATTCTGCCTTGCTTTCAAATCCTCTTCGTTGCCTTCCCTCAATATATTTGTGGACGACAGTTATCATTTATAACTCTGCAGGTTTGTGAATGGCAGTGCCCCTGAGCTCCATTTTTCAACTCGCTCTTTTGGGAGTTGGCCAAAAAACCGCAGGATGGCTTCAGGCCCAATCTGGTTCCGTGGGGCAGGCTGAGCCTGTGGTTAATTCTTCTTCCTGATGGAAATTAGAGTGACCTGTGCCTGTCCGAACACCTAGAGCTACCCTCTCATGGGTTCCCCCTCTTCCCATTCATCCTCAGGACAAATTGCAACCTGTACGAAACAGGAGGTTAAAGGTGCTGATTCTCCAAGTGGGGAGATTGTTAGTAATGCGGCTGGAATGGCGAACCCGAGCACCAGGAGATGAGGAAAGAGGTGCGTTTCAGAAACCTTTCCCGATCACACTGTATACCTTCCACTGGGTTTCCCATGCATTTTTTTGCTCTAAGAAGATTCCCTTGAACCTGGAGATTTGGGACCCATAGAATGGGTACCATGCACTATTACTTTACAGGGTAGGCGATTGCTCACCCAACCTCACCAATCCTCTCAGCCCCAAGAGTGTCCAGCCTTATATCTAATCCAGCTGTGGGTCTAGATATGGTCGATCCAGGTTGCTTCACTGCCCCTGAACGAATTTTTTACGAATTTCTCTCTCTTTCACTGTCTTTGTTGGGGGGTTTTTGGAATCTATTTTTATAATGGGGTTTAGCTGATTTTCACTGCTGTGTTTATGCTGCTTTACACCCACTTGATTCATTTACAGAGAGATATCAATACATAGGTTTTAAGATTCTTACTAGTCAGATATACTCTTGTGCGGTGAATACGGGGCGTAGAGTCCAGTTCACTGGTCAAGGGGTAGGTGTTGTCTTTTACATATTTGGTTTATGGAACGGTATGTGTGGTAATTTCAAACCCTTGTTTTATGCCTCACCGCACCTCACCTTTCCAGTTAAGCAGCCATCCAGTGTTTTCTAAATGTGTGACTCTGTTCTGTTTTGTAATCAGGTCATGGGTAGCGATTTTTACTTTCCCTCTATAAGTGATAACCTATGATAAGTGTCTTTTTCTGTGTGACTTATTTCACTTAGAAACATCGTACCTAAATCCACTCATCATGCTGCTAGTAGCCGTATGACACTGATTTCATGGCTGAGTGATATGCCATTGTACATAAGTACCACACTTCTTTATCCATTTTTCTCTATCCTGGCATATTTAAGGTGTACTGAAGTGGAGGTTCTTGTAAACAGAGCAGGCCTAAACTTTGGGGTGCCTGTGTCTTGTTGATTTTTCGTTTTCCCATTTTATACGCCCACGAGTGGAAGGGCCCTATGCTCTCTAGCTGTGTTTTTTAGATGTTTTAGGAAACACCATGCACTTCTCCAGAGTGGCCGTTGGCAATTTACATCCAGCCCTTCAGCCTAACAAGGCTCCCTTTTCTACCTGGCCTGTCCTGCACTTCTGGTTTTTACACTTTTTTGGATGGCTTTTGGACGGATGGGAAGCGAGACTTATTTGTAGTGCTGATTTGCCTTTCCGGCTTGCTTGGTTGGCCAAAAAGGGCCTATGCATTTTTTCCTGAATATATTCAGGAAAAAACGCATAGGCCCTTTTTGGCCAAGTGCATCATTGTCGACGTTTTGCCGCTTTTCATGTGCTCTAAAGGCGATTTGCATCTACCTCCTGAAATCTCGGGGCTTGTCCCCGCACATTCTTCTCTAATATACAACCTCGGAACACTACCTCCAGGAAGACTCTGTTGCCCTAGTAACAAGGGTTGAGAACGTAATAATGCTGCCGCCTTGTGGCTCTTTCTCACAACAGCAGCTTTAAACCCAGGGCTAATGGTTGCTTAATAGTCCCAAGGACTGCAGGGCTGTAAATGACACCTTCCCTCAAAAAATGCCCTGGGGTAGGGAATAGGCAAGAAAATTCAACACATGACAAATTTTTCAAGAAGTCAATATGAGGAGAGGAGTTGTACTCACTCTTTAAAAAAAAAAGAGGAAAAGAAAAAAAGGACATGCCTAAAGCTCAGTATAAGGAATTATTAGCCACATGCAAATCCAACCTCCAAAAAGGTTTCAGCTCACACCAGTCAAATGACCATCAGCAAAACGTCTACAACCTATAAATGCTGAAGGGGTTTTAGAGAACTTTGTACCTTCTAGCAGCTGGTGGGATGTAAAGTGGTAACAGCATTAACGAAAACTGAATGGAGCTGCTTTAAAAGGTAAAAATTGAGCTACCAGATGATGTAGCAGGGCACCTTTTGGGCCTATAATCTAAGACCACCAGAATCGGAAAGACAGAGGCAGGCAAATGTGCACTGCAGCAATATTGAAATAGCTAAGACATGGAAGCAAAAAAAAGGCCCATAAACAGATGAATTGACAAAGAAGAAGTGGTATATGTACAGAATGGAATAGTAGCCTCGGGAAAAAAATGAAGAGTGCCATTTTCAGGACTACAAATGAGCTTAGAAATAATCATATTAGGTAAAGTAAGTCAAAAGGGAATGACAAATATCCTATGATATCATTTCTACAAGTTATCCTAAGATTGCTACCAATGAACATACCTCCACAGAAAAAGACACTCACAGACTTATAAAACAAACTAATGGTTAACCAAAATGAAAGGTGGAAGGATGGAAAAATTAGGATTATGGGGCTAACCTAAATAGGCTAATGTATGTTAAATGTATATAAACACTTAACATAAAAACTATACAAATTTCCTGCAATTCTGCCTTGCTTTTAACTCCTCTTCGTTGCCTTCCTTCAATATATTTTTGGACTTGAGTTACCATTTATAACTCTACAGGACTGTGAATTGCAGTGCCCCTGAGCTCCATTTTTCAACTCGCTTTTTTGGAAGCTGGCCGCAAAACCTCAGGATTGCTTAAGGCCCTATTCTGGTTCCGTGCGGCAGGCTGAGCCTGTGGTTAATTCTTCTTCCTGATGGGAAATTAGAGTGGCCTGTGCCTGTCCCAACACCTAGCGCTAGTCTCTCATTGTTTCCCCCTCTTTCCGATCATCCTCAGGACAAACTGCAACCTGTACGGAACAGGAGCTTAAAGGTGCTGATTCTCCAAGAGGGAGATTGCTAGTAAAGCGGCTGGAATGGTGAACCCGAGCACAAGGAGATGAGAAATGGGGTGGGTTTTAGAAACCTTTCCTGATCACACGGTGTACCATCTTCTGGGATTCTCATGCATTTTTTCGATGTAGGAAGATGCCCTTGAACCTGGAGATTTGGGACCCATGGAATGGGAACCACGCAGTATTACTTTAAAGGGTCTGCATTTGCTCACCAAACCTCACCAAACATCTCAGCCCCAAGAGTGTCCACCCTTATGTCGCAATCAGCTGTGGGTCTAGATATGGTCAATCCAGGTGGCATCACATCCCCTGAACGAATTTTGTAAGAATTTCTCTCTCTTTCACTGTCTTTGTTTCACGGGTTTTTAAAAGTAATTGAATTTTATAATGGGGTTTAGCTGCTTTTCACTGCTGTGTTTATGCCGCTTTACACCCACTTGACTCACTTACAGAGAGATATCAATTCATATGTTTTAAGATTCTTACTAGTCAGATATATTCTTGGGCGGTGAAGAGGGTGTGTTGAGTCCAGTTCACTGAGCAAGGCGTACTTCTTGTCTATTACATATTGGGTATATGGAACGGTATCTGAGGTAATTTGAAACCCTTGTTTTATGCATGACCCCACCTCACTTTTCCAGTTAAGCAGCCATAGTGTGTTTTCTCAACGAGTGACTCTGTTCTGTTTTGTAATTCAGTTCAAGGGTAGCGGTTTTTCCATTCCCTGTATAATTGATATCTTATAATAAGTGTCTTTTTCTGTGTGACTTATTTCACTTAGAATCGTCGTACCTAAATCCACTCATCATGCTGCTACTAGCCTTATGACGTTGATTTCATGGCTGAGTGATATTCCATTGTACATAAGGACCACAGCTTCTTTATGCATTTTTCTCTTTCCTGGGATATTTAACGTGTAACGAAGTGGGGGTTCCTGTAAACAGAGCAACCCTAAACTTTGGGGTGCATGTGTCGTGCTGATTTTTAGTTTTCCCAGTATATATGCCCATGAGTGGAAGTGCCCTATGCTCTCTAAGCTGTGTTTTGTAGATGTTTCAGGACACACCGTGCACTTCGCCAGAGTGGCTCTTCGCAATTTACATCCTGCCCATCAGCGTAGCAAGGCTCCCATTTCTCCATGGCCTTTCCTGCATTTCTGGTATTGACCCTTTATTCAGCATGGCCCTTTTGAGCGATGGGAAGCGAGACTTCTTTGTAGCGCTGATTTGCCTTTCCAGGTTTCTTGGTTGACCAAAAAGGGCGTATTCGTTTCTTCCTGAATATATTCAGGAAAAAACGCATACGCCCTTTTTGGCCAAGGGCATCATTGTCGAGGTTTTGCCGCTTTCCATGTGCTTTAAAGGCGATTCGAATCTACCTCCTGAAATCTGTTTCCTGCAATTCTGCCTTGCTTTCAAATCCTCTTCGTTGCCTTCCCTCAATATATTTGTGGACGACAGTTATCATTTATAACTCTGCAGGTTTGTGAATGGCAGTGCCCCTGAGCTCCATTTTTCAACTCGCTCTTTTGGGAGTTGGCCGAAAAACCGCAGGATGGCTTCAGGCCCAATCTGGTTCCGTGGGGCAGGCTGAGCCTGTGGTTAATTCTTCTTCCTGATGGAAATTAGAGTGACCTGTGCCTGTCCGAACACCTAGAGCTACCCTCTCATGGGTTCCCCCTCTTCCCATTCATCCTCAGGACAAATTGCAACCTGTACGAAACAGGAGGTTAAAGGTGCTGATTCTCCAAGTGGGGAGATTGTTAATAATGCGGCTGGAATGGCGAACCCGAGCACCAGGAGATGAGGAAAGAGGTGCGTTTCAGAAACCTTTCCCGATCACACTGTATACCTTCCACTGGGTTTCCCATGCATTTTTTTGCTCTAAGAAGATTCCCTTGAACCTGGAGATTTGGGACCCATAGAATGGGTACCATGCACTATTACTTTAAAGGGTAGGCGTTTGCTCACCCAACCTCACCAATCCTCTCAGCCCCAAGAGTGTCCAGCCTTAAATCTAATCCAGCTGTGGGTCTAGATATGGTCGATCCAGGTTGCTTCACTGCCCCTGAACGAACTTTTTACGAATTTCTCTCTCTTTCACTGTCTTTGTTGGGGTTTTTTTTGTAATCTATTTTTATAATGGGGTTTAGCTGATTTTCACTGCTGTGTTTATGCCGCTTTACATCCACTTGATTCATTTACAGAGAGATATCAATACATAGGTTTTAAGATTCTTACTAGTCAGATATACTCTTGTGCGGTGAATACGGGGCGTTGAGTCCAGTTCACTGAGCAAGGGGTAGGTGTTGTCTGTTACATATTTGGTTTATGGAACGGTATGTGTGGTAATTTCAAACCCTTGTTTTATGCCTCACCGCACCTCACCTTTCCAGTTAAGCAGCCATCCAGTGTTTTCTAAATGTGTGACTCTGTTCTGTTTTGTAATCAGGTCATGGGTAGCGATTTTTACTTTCCCTCTATAAGTGATAACCTATGATAAGTGTCTTTTTCTGTGTGACTTATTTCACTTAGAAACATCGTACCTAAATCCACTCATCATGCTGCTAGTAGCCGTATGACACTGATTTCATGGCTGAGTGATATGCCATTGTACATAAGTACCACACTTCTTTATCCATTTTTCTCTATCCTGGCATATTTAAGGTGTACTGAAGTGGAGGTTCTTGTAAACAGAGCAGGCCTAAACTTTGGGGTGCCTGTGTCTTGTTGATTTTTCGTTTTCCCATTTTATACGCCCACGAGTGGAAGGGCCCTATGCTCTCTAGCTGTGTTTTTTAGATGTTTTAGGAAACACCATGCACTTCTCCAGAGTGGCCGTTGGCAATTTACATCCCGCCCATCAGCCTAACAAGGCTCCCTTTTCTACCTGGCCTGTCCTGCACTTCTGGTTTTTACACTTTTTTGGATGGCTTTTGGACGGATGGGAAGCGAGACTTATTTGTAGTGCTGATTTGCCTTTCCGGCTTGCTTGGTTGGCCAAAAAGGGCCTATGCGTTTTTTCCTGAATATATTCAGGAAAAAACGCATAGGCCCTTTTTGGCCAAGTGCATCATTGTCGACGTTTTGCCGCTTTTCATGTGCTCTAAAGGCGATTCGCATCTACCTCCTGAAATCTGGGGGCTTGTCCCCGCACATTCTTCTCTAATATACAACCTCGGAACACTACCTCCAGGAAGACTCTGTTGCCCTAGTAACAAGGGTTGAGAACGTAATAATGCTGCCGCCTTGTGGCTCTTTCTCACAACAGCAGCTTTAAACCCAGTGCTAATGGTTGCTTAATAGTCCCAAGGACTGCAGGGCTGTAAATGACACCTTCCCTCAAAAAATGCCCTGGGGTAGGGAATAGGCAAGAAAATTCAACACATGACAAATTTTTCAAGAAGTCAATATGAAGAGAGGAGTTGTACTCACTCTTTAAAAAAAAAAGAGGAAAAGAAAAAAAGGACATGCCTAAAGCTCAGTATAAGGAATTATTAGCCACATGCAAATCCAAGCTCCAAAAAGGTTTCAGCTCACACCAGTCAAATGACCATCAGCAAAACGTCTACAACCTATAAATGCTGAAGGGGTTTTAGAGAACTTTGTACCTTCTAGCAGCTGGTGGGATGTAAAGTGGTAACAGCATTAACGAAAACTGAATGGAGCTGCTTTAAAAGGTAAAAATTGAGCTACCAGATGATGTAGCAGGGCACCTTTTGGGCCTATAATCTAAGACCACCAGAATCGGAAAGACAGAGGCAGTCAAATGTGCACTGCAGCAATATTGAAATAGCCAAGACATGGAAGCAAAAAAAAGGCCCATAAACAGATGAATTGACAAAGAAGAAGTGGTATATGTACAGAATGGAATAGTAGCCTCGGGAAAAAAATGAAGAGTGCCATTTTCAGGACTACAAATGAGCTTAGAAATAATCATATTAGGTAAAGTAAGTCAAAAGGGAATGACAAATATCCTATGATATCATTTATACAAGTTATCCTAAGATTGCTACCAATGAACATACCTCCACAGAAAAAGACACTCACAGACTTATAAAACAAACTAATGGTTAACCAAAATGAAAGGTGGAAGCATGGAAAAATTAGGATTATGGGGCTAACCTAAATAAGCTAATGTATGTTAAATGTATATAAACACTTAACATATAAACTATATAAATTTCCTGCAATTCTGCCTTGCTTTTAAATCCTCTTCGTTGCCTTCCTTCAATATATTTTTGGACTTGAGTTACCATTTATAACTCTACAGGACTGTGAATTGCAGTGCCCCTGAGCTCCATTTTTCAACTCGCTTTTTTGGAAGCTGGCCGCAAAACCGCAGGATTGCTTAAGGCCCTATTCTGGTTCCGTGCGGCAGGCTGAGCCTGTGGTTAATTCTTCTTCCTGATGGGAAATTAGAGTGGCCTGTGCCTGTCCCAACACCTAGCGCTAGTCTCTCATTGTTTCCCCCTCTTCCCGATCATCCTCAGGACAAACTGCAACCTGTACGGAACAGGAGCTTAAAGGTGCTGATTCTCCAAGAGGGAGATTGCTAGTAAAGCGGCTGGAATGGTGAACCCGAGCACAAGGAGATGAGAAATGGGGTGGGTTTTAGAAACCTTTCCTGATCACACGGTGTACCATCTTCTGGGATTCTCATGCATTTTTTCGATGTAGGAAGATGCCCTTGAACCTGGAGATTTGGGACCCATGGAATGGGAACCACGCAGTATTACTTTAAAGGGTCTGCATTTGCTCACCAAACCTCACCAAACATCTCAGCCCCAAGAGTGTCCACCCTTATGTCGCAATCAGCTGTGGGTCTAGATATGGTCAATCCAGGTGGCATCACATCCCCTGAACGAATTTTGTAAGAATTTCTCTCTCTTTCACTGTCTTTGTTTCATGGGTTTTTAAAAGTAATTGAATTTTATAATGGGGTTTAGCTGCTTTTCACTGCTGTGTTTATGCCGCTTTACACCCACTTGACTCACTTACAGAGAGATATCAATTCATATGTTTTAAGATTCTTACTAGTCAGATATATTCTTGGGCGGTGAAGAGGGTGTGTTGAGTCCAGTTCACTGAGCAAGGCGTACTTCTTGTCTATTACATATTGGGTATATGGAATGGTATCTGAGGTAATTTGAAACCCTTGTTTTATGCATCACCCCACCTCACTTTTCCAGTTAAGCAGCCATAGTGTGTTTTCTCAACGAGTGACTCTGTTCTGTTTTGTAATTCAGTTCAAGGGTAGCGGTTTTTCCATTCCCTGTATAATTGATATCTTATAATAAGTGTCTTTTTCTGTGTGACTTATTTCACTTAGAATCGTCGTACCTAAATCCACTCATCATGCTGCTACTAGCCTTATGACGTTGATTTCATGGCTGAGTGATATTCCATTGTACATAAGGACCACAGCTTCTTTATGCATTTTTCTCTTTCCTGGGATATTTAACGTGTAACGAAGTGGGGGTTCCTGTAAACAGAGCAACCCTAAACTTTGGGGTGCATGTGTCGTGCTGATTTTTAGTTTTCCCAGTATATATGCCCATGAGTGGAAGTGCCCTATGCTCTCTAAGCTGTGTTTTGTAGATGTTTCAGGACACACCGTGCACTTCGCCAGAGTGGCTCTTCGCAATTTACATCCTGCCCATCAGCGTAGCAAGGCTCCCATTTCTCCATGGCCTTTCCTGCATTTCTGGTATTGACCCTTTATTCAGCATGGCCCTTTTGAGCGATGGGAAGGGAGACTTCTTTGTAGCGCTGATTTGCCTTTCCAGGTTTCTTGGTTGACCAAAAAGGGCGTATTCGTTTCTTCCTGAATATATTCAGGAAAAAACGCATACGCCCTTTTTGGCCAAGGGCATCATTGTCGAGGTTTTGCCGCTTTCCATGTGCTTTAAAGGCGATTCGAATCTACCTCCTGAAATCTGTTTCCTGCAATTCTGCCTTGCTTTCAAATCCTCTTCGTTGCCTTCCCTCAATATATTTGTGGACGACAGTTATCATTTATAACTCTGCAGGTTTGTGAATGGCAGTGCCCCTGAGCTCCATTTTTCAACTCGCTCTTTTGGGAGTTGGCCGAAAAACCGCAGGATGGCTTCAGGCCCAATCTGGTTCCGTGGGGCAGGCTGAGCCTGTGGTTAATTCTTCTTCCTGATGGAAATTAGAGTGACCTGTGCCTGTCCGAACACCTAGAGCTACCCTCTCATGGGTTCCCCCTCTTCCCATTCATCCTCAGGACAAATTGCAACCTGTACGAAACAGGAGGTTAAAGGTGCTGATTCTCGAAGTGGGGAGATTGTTAATAATGCGGCTGGAATGGCGAACCCTAGCACCAGGAGATGAGGAAAGAGGTGCGTTTCAGAAACCTTTCCCGATCACACTGTATACCTTCCACTGGGTTTCCCATGCATTTTTTTGCTCTAAGAAGATTCCCTTGAACCTGGAGATTTGGGACCCATAGAATGGGTACCATGCACTATTACTTTAAAGGGTAGGCGTTTGCTCACCCAACCTCACCAATCCTCTCAGCCCCAAGAGTGTCCAGCCTTAAATCTAATCCAGCTGTGGGTCTAGATATGGTCGATCCAGGTTGCTTCACTGCCCCTGAACGAACTTTTTACGAATTTCTCTCTCTTTCACTGTCTTTGTTGGGGTTTTTTTTGTAATCTATTTTTATAATGGGGTTTAGCTGATTTTCACTGCTGTGTTTATGCCGCTTTACATCCACTTGATTCATTTACAGAGAGATATCAATACATAGGTTTTAAGATTCTTACTAGTCAGATATACTCTTGTGCGGTGAATACGGGGCGTTGAGTCCAGTTCACTGAGCAAGGGGTAGGTGTTGTCTGTTACATATTTGGTTTATGGAACGGTATGTGTGGTAATTTCAAACCCTTGTTTTATGCCTCACCGCACCTCACCTTTCCAGTTAAGCAGCCATCCAGTGTTTTCTAAATGTGTGACTCTGTTCTGTTTTGTAATCAGGTCATGGGTAGCGATTTTTACTTTCCCTCTATAAGTGATAACCTATGATAAGTGTCTTTTTCTGTGTGACTTATTTCACTTAGAAACATCGTACCTAAATCCACTCATCATGCTGCTAGTAGCCGTATGACACTGATTTCATGGCTGAGTGATATGCCATTGTACATAAGTACCACACTTCTTTATCCATTTTTCTCTATCCTGGCATATTTAAGGTGTACTGAAGTGGAGGTTCTTGTAAACAGAGCAGGCCTAAACTTTGGGGTGCCTGTGTCTTGTTGATTTTTCGTTTTCCCATTTTATACGCCCACGAGTGGAAGGGCCCTATGCTCTCTAGCTGTGTTTTTTAGATGTTTTAGGAAACACCATGCACTTCTCCAGAGTGGCCGTTGGCAATTTACATCCCGCCCATCAGCCTAACAAGGCTCCCTTTTCTACCTGGCCTGTCCTGCACTTCTGGTTTTTACACTTTTTTGGATGGCTTTTGGACGGATGGGAAGCGAGACTTATTTGTAGTGCTGATTTGCCTTTCCGGCTTGCTTGGTTGGCCAAAAAGGGCCTATGCGTTTTTTCCTGAATATATTCAGGAAAAAACGCATAGGCCCTTTTTGGCCAAGTGCATCATTGTCGACGTTTTGCCGCTTTTCATGTGCTCTAAAGGCGATTCGCATCTACCTCCTGAAATCTGGGGGCTTGTCCCCGCACATTCTTCTCTAATATACAACCTCGGAACACTACCTCCAGGAAGACTCTGTTGCCCTAGTAACAAGGGTTGAGAACGTAATAATGCTGCCGCCTTGTGGCTCTTTCTCACAACAGCAGCTTTAAACCCAGTGCTAATGGTTGCTTAATAGTCCCAAGGACTGCAGGGCTGTAAATGACACCTTCCCTCAAAAAATGCCCTGGGGTAGGGAATAGGCAAGAAAATTCAACACATGACAAATTTTTCAAGAAGTCAATATGAAGAGAGGAGTTGTACTCACTCTTTAAAAAAAAAAGAGGAAAAGAAAAAAAGGACATGCCTAAAGCTCAGTATAAGGAATTATTAGCCACATGCAAATCCAAGCTCCAAAAAGGTTTCAGCTCACACCAGTCAAATGACCATCAGCAAAACGTCTACAACCTATAAATGCTGAAGGGGTTTTAGAGAACTTTGTACCTTCTAGCAGCTGGTGGGATGTAAAGTGGTAACAGCATTAACGAAAACTGAATGGAGCTGCTTTAAAAGGTAAAAATTGAGCTACCAGATGATGTAGCAGGGCACCTTTTGGGCCTATAATCTAAGACCACCAGAATCGGAAAGACAGAGGCAGTCAAATGTGCACTGCAGCAATATTGAAATAGCCAAGACATGGAAGCAAAAAAAAGGCCCATAAACAGATGAATTGACAAAGAAGAAGTGGTATATGTACAGAATGGAATAGTAGCCTCGGGAAAAAAATGAAGAGTGCCATTTTCAGGACTACAAATGAGCTTAGAAATAATCATATTAGGTAAAGTAAGTCAAAAGGGAATGACAAATATCCTATGATATCATTTATACAAGTTATCCTAAGATTGCTACCAATGAACATACCTCCACAGAAAAAGACACTCACAGACTTATAAAACAAACTAATGGTTAACCAAAATGAAAGGTGGAAGCATGGAAAAATTAGGATTATGGGGCTAACCTAAATAGGCTAATGTATGTTAAATGTATATAAACACTTAACATATAAACTATATAAATTTCCTGCAATTCTGCCTTGCTTTTAAATCCTCTTCGTTGCCTTCCTTCAATATATTTTTGGACTTGAGTTACCATTTATAACTCTACAGGACTGTGAATTGCAGTGCCCCTGAGCTCCATTTTTCAACTCGCTTTTTTGGAAGCTGGCCGCAAAACCGCAGGATTGCTTAAGGCCCTATTCTGGTTCCGTGCGGCAGGCTGAGCCTGTGGTTAATTCTTCTTCCTGATGGGAAATTAGAGTGGCCTGTGCCTGTCCCAACACCTAGCGCTAGTCTCTCATTGTTTCCCCCACTTCCCGATCATCCTCAGGACAAACTGCAACCTGTACGGAACAGGAGCTTAAAGGTGCTGATTCTCCAAGAGGGAGATTGCTAGTTAAGCGGCTGGAATGGTGAACCCGAGCACAAGGAGATGAGAAATGGGGTGGGTTTTAGAAACCTTTCCTGATCACACGGTGAACCATCTTCTGGGATTCTCATGCATTTTTTCGATGTAGGAAGAGGCCCTTGAACCTGGAGATTTGGGACCCATGGAATGGGAACCACGCAGTATTACTTTAAAGGGTCTGCATTTGCTCACCAAACCTCACCAAACATCTCAGCCCCAAGAGTGTCCACCCTTATGTCTCAATCAGCTGTGGGTCTAGATATGGTCAATCCAGGTGGCATCACATCCCCTGAACGAATTTTATAAGAATTTCTCTCTCTTTCACTGTCTTTGTTTCACGGGTTTTTAAAAGTAATTGAATTTTATAATGGGGTTTAGCTGCTTTTCACTGCTGTGTTTATGCCGCTTTACACCCACTTGACTCACTTACAGAGAGATATCAATTCATATGTTTTAAGATTCTTACTAGTCAGATATATTCTTGGGCGGTGAATAGGGTGTGTTGAGTCCAGTTCACTGAGCAAGGCGTACTTCTTGTCTATTACATATTGGGTATATGGAATGGTATCTGAGGTAATTTGAAACCCTTGTTTTATGCATCACCCCACCTCACCTTTCCAGTTAAGCAGCCATAGTGTGTTTTCTCAACGAGTGACTCTGTTCTGTTTTGTAATTCAGTTCAAGGGTAGCGGTTTTTCCATTCCCTGTATAAGTGATATCTTATAATAAGTGTCTTTTTCTGTGTGACTTATTTCACTTAGAATCGTCGTACCTAAATCCACTCATCATGCTGCTACTAGCCTTATGACGTTGATTTCATGGCTGAGTGATATTGCATTGTACATAAGGACCACAGCTTCTTTATCCATTTTTCTCTTTCCTGGGATATTTAACGTGTAACGAAGTGGAGGTTCTTGTCAACAGAGCAGCCCTAAACTTTGGGGTGCATGTGTCTTGCTGATTTTTAGTTTTCCCAGTATATACGCCCATGAGTGGAAGTGCCCTATGCTCTCTAAGCTGTGTTTTGTAGATGTTTCAGGACACACCGTGCACTTCGCCAGAGTGGCTCTTTGCAATTTACATCCTGCCCATCAGCGTAGCAAGGCTCCCATTTCTCCATGGCCTTTCCTGCATTTCTGGTATTGACCCTTTATTCAGCATGGCCCTTTTGAGCGATGGGAAGCGAGACTTCTTTGTAGCGCTGATTTGCATTTCCAGGTTTCTTGGTTGACCAAAAAGGGCGTATGCGTTTTTTCCTGAATATATTCAGGAAAAAACGCATACGCCCTTTTTGGCCAAGGGCATCATTGTCGAGGTTTTGCCGCTCTCCATGTGCTTTAAAGGCGATTCGAATCTACCTCCTGAAATCTGTTTCCTGCAATTCTGCCTTGCTTTCAAATCCTCTTCGTTGCCTTCCCTCAATATATTTGTGGACGACAGTTATCATTTATAACTCTGCAGGTTTGTGAATTGCAGTGCCCCTGAGCTCCATTTTTCAACTCGCTCTTTTGGGAGTTGGCCGAAAAACCGCAGGATGGCTTCAGGCCCAATCTGGTTCCGTGAGGCAGGCTGAGCCTGTGGTTAATTCTTCTTCCTGATGGAAATTAGAGTGACCTGTGCCTGTCCGAACACCTAGAGCTACCCTCTCATGGGTTCCCCCTCTTCCCATTCATCCTCAGGACAAATTGCAACCTGTACGAAACAGGAGGTTAAAGGTGCTGATTCTCCAAGTGGGGAGATTGTTAGTAATGCGGCTGGAATGGCGAACCCGAGCACCAGGAGATGAGGAAAGAGGTGCGTTTCAGAAACCTTTCCCGATCACACTGTATACCTTCCACTGGGTTTCCCATGCATTTTTTTGCTCTAAGAAGATTCCCTTGAACCTGGAGATTTGGGACCCATAGAATGGGTACCATGCACTATTACTTTAAAGGGTAGGCGTTTGCTCACCCAACCTCACCAATCCTCTCAGCCCCAAGAGTGTCCAGCCTTATATCTAATCCAGCTGTGGGTCTAGATATGGTCGATCCAGGTTGCTTCACTGCCCCTGCACGAACTTTTTACGAATTTCTCTCTCTTTCACTGTCTTTGTTGGGGTTTTTTTTGTAATCTATTTTTATAATGGGGTTTAGCTGATTTTCACTGCTGTGTTTATGCCGCTTTACATCCACTTGATTCATTTACAGAGAGATATCAATACATAGGTTTTAAGATTCTTACTAGTCAGATATACCCTTGTGCGGTGAATACGGGGCGTTGAGTCCAGTTCACTGAGCAAGGGGTAGGTGTTGTCTGTTACATATTTGGTTTATGGAACGGTATGTGTGCTAATTTCAAACCCTTGTTTTATGCCTCACCACACCTCACCTTTACAGTTAAGCAGCCATCCAGTGTTTTCTAAATGTGTGACTCTGTTCTGTTTTGTAATCAGTTCATGGGTAGCGATTTTTACTTTCCCTCTATAAGTGATAACCTATGATAAGTGTCTTTTTCTGTGTGACTTATTTCACTTAGAAACATCGTACCTAAATCCACTCATCATGCTGCTAGTAGCCGTATGACACTGATTTCATGGCTGAGTGATATGCCATTGTACATAAGTACCACACTTCTTTATCCATTTTTCTCTATCCTGGCATATTTAGGGTGTACTGAAGTGGAGGTTCTTGTAAACAGAGCAGGCCTAAACTTTGGGGTGCCTGTGTCTTGTTGATTTTTCGTTTTCCCATTTTATACGCCCACGAGTGGAAGGGCCCTATGCTCTCTAGCTGTGTTTTTTAGATGTTTTAGGAAACACCATGCACGTCTCCAGAGTGGCCGTTGGCAATTTACATCCCGCCCATCAGCCTAACAAGGCTCCCTTTTCTACCTGGCCTGTCCTGCACTTCTGGTTTTTACACTTTTTTGGATGGCTTTTGGACGGTTGGGAAGCGAGACTTATTTGTAGTGCTGATTTGCCTTTCTGGCTTGCTTGGTTGGCCAAAAAGGGCCTATGCGTTTTTTCCTGAATATATTCAGGAAAAAACGCATAGGCCCTTTTTGGCCAAGTGCATCATTGTCGACGTTTTGCCGCTTTTCATGTGCTCTAAAGGCGATTCGTATCTACCTCCTGAAATCTGGGGGCTTGTCCCCGCACATTCTTCTCCAATATACAACCTCGGAACACTACCTCCAGGAAGACTCTGTTGCCCTAGTAACAAGGGTTGAGAACGTAATAATGCTGCCGCCTTGTGGCTGTTTCTCACAACAGCAGCTTTAAACCCAGTGCTAATGGTTGCTTAATAGTCTCAAGGACTGCAGGGCTGTAAATGACACCTTCCATCAAATAATGCCCTGGGGTAGGGAATAGGCAAGAAAATTCAACACATTACAAATTTTTCAAGAAATCAATATGAAGAGAGGAGTTGTACTCACTCTTTAAAAAAAAAAGTGGAAAAGAAAAAAAGGAGAGGATTAACCAAGATGGCGGAGTAGAAGGACGTGCTGTCACTCCCTCTTGCGAGAGCACCAGAATCAAAACTGGCTGCTGGACAATCATTGACAGGAAGAACCTGGACTTCACCAAGGAGGATACCCCACGTCCAAGGACAGAGGAGAAGCCACAGTGAGACGGTAGGAGGGGCGCAATCAGAGTAAAATCAAATCCCATAACCGCTGGGTGCGTGACTCACAGACTGGCGAACACTTATACCACAGAAGTCCACCCACTGGAGTGAAAGTTTTGAGCCCCACGTCAGGCTTCCCAACCTGGGGGTCCGGCTACGGGAGAAGGAATTCCTAGAGAATCAGACTTTGAAGCCTAGTGGGAATTGATTGCAGGGCTTTGACAGGACTGGGGGAAACAGAGACCCCAGTCTTGGAGGGCACACACAAAGTAATGTGTGCATCAGGACCCAGGGGAAGGAGCAGTGACCCTGGGGGAGATTGAACCAGACCTACCTGCTGGTGTTGGGGGGTCTCCTGCAGAGGCGAGTGGTGGCTCTGTTTCACCGTGGGGATAAGGACACTGGCAGCCGAGGTTCTGGGAAGTTCTCCTTGCCATGAGCCCTCCCAGAGTCTGCCATTAACCCCACCAAAGAGCACGGGTAGGCTCCAGTGTTGGGTTGCCTCAGGCAAAACAACCAACAGGGAGGGAACCCAGCCCCACCCATCAACAGTCAAGTGGATTAAGGTTTTACTGAGCTCTGACCGCCACAGAAACAGGGAGGGAACCCAGCCCCACCCATCAACAGTCAAGTGGATTAAGGTTTTACTGAGCTCAGACCGCCACAGCAACAGTCAGCTCTACCCACCACCAGAGCCTACCATCAAGCCTCTTAGATAGCCTCAACCACCAGAGGGCAGAGAGCAGAAGCAAGAAAAACTACAATCCTGCAGCCTGTGGACCAAAAACCACAGTTACAGAAAGATAGAGAAGATGAAAAGGCAGAGGGCTATATACCAGATGAAGGAACCAGAAAAAACCGCAGAAAAACAACTAAATGAAGTGGAGATAGGCAACCTTCCAGAGAAAGAATTCAGAATAATGATAGTGAAGATGATCCAGGACCTCGGAATAAGAATGGAGGCAAAGATTGAGAAGATGCAAGAAATGATTAACAAAGACCTAGAAGAATTAAAGAATAAACAAACAGAGATGACCAATACAATAACTGAAATGAAAACTACACTAGAAGGAATCAATAGCAGAATAACTGAGGCAGAAGAACGGATAAGTGACCTGGAAGACAGAATGGTGGAATTCACTGCTGCGGAACAGACTAAAGAAAAAAGAATGAAAAGAAATGAAGACAGCCTAAGAGACCTCTGGGACAACATTAAACGCAACAACATTCGCATTATAGGGGTCCCAGAAGGAGAAGAGAGAGAGAAAGGACCAGAGAAAATATTTGAAGAGATTATAGTCGAAAACTTCCCTAACATGGGAAAGGAGATAGCCACCCAAGTCCAGGAAGCGCAGAGAGTCCCATACAGAATAAACCCAAGGAGAAACACGCCGAGACACATAGTAATCAAAGTGGCAAAAATTAAAGACAAAGAAAAATTATTGAAAGCAGCAAGGGAAGAACGACAAATAACATACAAGGGAACTCCCATAAGGTTAACAGCTGATTTCTCAGCAGAAACTCTGCAAGCCAGAAGGGAGTGGCATGATATACTTAAAGTGATGAAAGGGAAGAACCTACAACCAAGATTGCTCTACCCGGCAAGGATCTCATTTAGATTTGATGGAGAAATCAAAAGCTTTACAGACAAGCAAAAGCTAAGAGAATTCAGCACCACCAAACCAGCTCTACAACAAATGCTAAAGGAACTTCTCTAAGTGGGAAACACAAGAGAAGAAAAGGACCTACAAAAACAAACCCAAAACAATTAAGAAAATGGTCATAGGAACATACATATCGATAATTACCTTAAACGTGAATGGATTAAACGCCCCAACCAAAAGACATAGACTGGCTGAATGGATACAAAAACAAGACCCATATATATGCTGTCTACAAGAGACCCACTTTAGACCTAGGGACACATACAGACTGAAAGTGAGGGGATGGAAAAAGATATTCCATGCAAATGGAAATCAAAAGAAAGCTGGAGTAGCTATACTCATATCAGATAAAATAGACTTTAAAATAAAGAATGTTACAAGAGACAAGGAAGGACACTACATAATGATCCAGGGATCAATCCAAGAAGAAGATATAACAATTATAAATATATATGCACCCAACATAGGAGCACCTCAATACATAAGGCAACTGCTAACAGCTATAAAAGAGGAAATCGACAGTAACACAATAATAGTGGGGGACTTTAACACTTCACTTACACCAATGGACAGATCATCCAAAATGAAAATAAATAAGGAAACAGAAGCTTTAAATGACACAATAGACCAGATAGATTTAATTGATATATATAGGACATTCCATCCAAAAACAGCAGATTACACGTTCTTCTCAAGTGCGCACGGAACATTCTCCAGGATAGATCACATCTTGGGTCACAAATCAAGCCTCAGTAAATTTAAGAAAATTGAAATCATACCAAGCATCTTTTCTGACCACAACGCTATGAGATTAGAAATGAATTACAGGGAAAAAAACGTAAAAAAGACAAACACATGGAGGCTAAACAATACGTTACTAAATAACCAAAAGATCACTGAAGAAATCAAAGAGGAAATTAAAAAATACCTAGAGACAAATGACAATGAAAACACGACGACCCAAAACCTATGGGATGCAGCAAAAGCGGTTCTAAGAGGGAAGTTTATAGCTATACAAGCCTACCTAAAGAAACAAGAAAAATCTCAAGTAAACAATCTAACCTTACACCTAAAGAAACTAGAGAAAGAAGAACAAACAAAACCCAAAGTTAGCAGAAGGAAAGAAATCATAAAGATCAGAGCAGAAATAAATGAGATAGAAACAAAGAAAACAATAGCAAAGATCAATAAAACTAAAAGTTGGTTCTTTGAGAAGATAAACAAAATTGATAAGCCATTAGCCAGACTCATCAAGAAAAAGAGGGAGAGGACTCAAATCAATAAAATCAGAAATGAAAAAGGAGAAGTTACAACAGACACTGCAGAAATACAAAACATCCTAAGAGACTACTATAAGCAACTTTATGCCAATAAAATGGACAACCTGGAAGAAATGGACAAATTCTTAGAAAGGTATAACCTTCCAAGACTGAATCAGGAAGAAACAGAAAATATGAACAGACCAATCACAAGTAATGAAATTGAAACTGTGATTAAAAATCTTCCAACAAACAAAAGTCCAGGACCAGATGGCTTCACAGGTGAATTCTATCAAACATTTAGAGAAGAGCTAACACCCATCCTTCTCAAACTCTTCCAAAAAATTGCAGAGGAAGGAACACCCCCAAACTCATTCTATGAGGCCACCATCACCCTGATACCAAAACCAGACAAAGACACTACAAAAAAAGAAAATTACAGACCAATATCACTGATGAATATAGATGCAAAAATCCTCAACAAAATACTAGCAAACAGAGTCCAACAACATATTAAAAGGATCATACACCACGATCAAGTGGGATTTATCCCAGGGATGCAAGGATTCTTCAATATACGCAAATCAATCAATGTGATACACCATATTAACAAACTGAAGAATAAAAACCATATGATCATCTCAATAGATTCAGAAAAAGCTTTTGACAAAATTCAACACCCATTTATAATAAAAACTCTCCAGAAAGTGGGCATAGAGGGAACCTACCTCAACATAATAAAGGCCATATATGACAAACCCACAGCAAACATCATTCTCAATGGTGAAAAACTGAAAGCATTTCCTCTAAGATCAGGAACAAGACAAGGATGTCCACTCTCACCACTATTATTCAACATAGTTCTGGAAGTCTTAGCCACAGCAATCAGAGAAGAAAAAGAAATAAAAGGAATACAAATTGGAAAAGAGGAAGTAAAACTGTCACTGTTTGGGGATGACATGATACTATACATAGAGAATCCTAAAACTGCCACCAGAAAACTGCTAGAGCTAATTAATGAATATGGTAAAGTTGCAGGATACAAAATTAATGCACAGAAATCTCTTGCATTCCTATACACTAATGATGAAAAATCTGAAAGAGAAATTATGGAAACACTCCCATTTACCATTGCAACAAAAAGAATAAAATACCTAGGAATAAACCTACCTAGGGAGACAAAAGACCTGTATGCAGAAAACTATAAGACACTGATGAAAGAAATTAAAGATGATACCAACAGATGGAGAGATATACCATGTTCTTGGATTGGAAGAATCAACATTGTGAAAATGAGTATACTACCCAAAGCAATCTACAGATTCAATGCAATCCCTATCAAATTACCAATGGCATTTTTTACGGAGCTAGAACAAATCATCTTAAAATTTGTATGGAGACACAAAAGACCCCGAATAGCCAAAGCAGTCTTGAGGCAAAAAAATGGAGCTGGAGGAAGCAGACTCCCTGACTTCAGACTATACTACAAAGCTACAGTAATCAAGACAATATGGTACTGGCACAAAAACAGAAACATAGATCAATGGAACAAGATAGAAAGCCCAGAGATTAACCCATGCACCTATGGTCAACTAATCTATGACAAAGGAGGCAAAGATATACAATGGAGAAAAGACAGTCTCTTCAGTAAGTGGTGCTGGGAAAACTGGACAGCTACATGTAAAAGAATGAAATTGCAATACTCCCTAACACCATACACAAAAATAAACTCAAAATGGATGAGAGACCTAAATATAAGACTGGACACTATAAAATTCTTAGAGGAAAACATAGGAAGAACACTCTTTGACATAAATCACAGCAAGATCTTTTTTGATTCACCTCCTAGAGTAATGGAAATAAAAACAAAAATAAACAAGTGGGACCTAATGAAACTTAAAAGCTTTTGCACAGCAAAGGAAACCATAAACAAGACGAAAAGACAACCCTCAGAATGGGAGAAAATATTTGCAAATGAATCAACGGACAAAGGATTAATCTCCAAAATATATAAACAGCTCATTCAGCTCAATATCAAAGAAACAAACACCCCAATCCAAAAATGGGCAGAAGACCTAAATAGACATTTCTCCAGAGAAGACATACAGAGGGCCACGAAGCACATGAAAAGCTGCTCAACATCACTAATTATTAGAGAAATGCAAATCAAAACTACAATGAGGTATCACCTCACTCCTGTTAGAATGGGCATCATCAGAAAATCTACAAACAACAAATGCTGGAGAGGGTGTGGAGAAAAGGGAACCCTCTTGCACTGTTGGTGGGAATGTAAATTGATACAGCCACTATGGAGAACAATATGGAGGTTCCTTAAAAAACTAAAAATAGAATTACCATATGACCCAGCAATCCCACTACTGGGCATATACCCAGAGAAAACCGTAATTCAAAAAGACACATGCACCCGAATGTTCATTGCAGCACTATTTACAATAGCCAGGTCATGGAAGCAACCTAAATGCCCATCAAGAGACGAATGGATAAAGAAGTTGTGGTACATATATACAATGGAATATTACTCAGCCATAAAAAGGAACGAAATTGAGTCATTTGTTGAGACGTGGATGGATCTAGAGACTGTCATACAGAGTGAAGTAAGTCAGAAAGAGAAAAACAAATATCATATATTAATGCATGTATGTGGAACCTAGAAAAATGGTACAGATGAGCCAGTTTGCAGGGCAGAAGTTGAGACACAGATGTAGAGAATGGATATATGGACACCAAGGGGGGAAAACTGCGGTGAGGTGGGGATGGTGGTGTGCTGAATTGGGCGATTGGGATTGACATGTATACACTGATATGTATAAAATTTATGGCTAATAAGAACCTGCAGTATAAGAAAACAAACAAAACAACTAATACTAAACTTTCATTGGGTTATTTGTATGGAAATATGTTAATATAAATGTTTCAGACATTACATGAAATTCCTAAAAATCTTATATTTGTATTTGTATGGAAATATGTATGGAAATATGTTAATATAAATGTTTCAGACATTACATGAAATTTCTAAAAATCTTATATGTTCTGGTATAATGTTATAAGTAATAATCCTAGTTATTACTTTAAAATGTATATCTCAGAAATAACTAATTTTCTTGTCAACTGCATTATTATGAACTCTCATCAAATCTTTTACCGTGGTCATTTTTAAGTCTTTTGTCATTTACAGACAGTTCTGGGTGTACTCTGATGATTTTGCAAATATGTTCCTATAAAAGGGTTTCATCTTCAAGAAATTCATGGAAAAGACTCTGACAAGTACAGGTTTCTGGTAACTGACTGTACTGCTGAACTGAATGAATAAGCATTTTCAGAACTCTGATGAAAAACTGATGAACTCATAAAAGTGCTAACAAAAGATCAAGATGAAAAAAAACAATTAATTACATGGGACTGAGTGAACTGATGAGGATGAGTATAATTTTTGTGACTTTCTGTCTGAATTAAAAAAAAAAATCCCACAAGGACTCAGAGGCAAAGAATATACAAATCAATTTTCACTGCAAAGTAAAGGAGCTGTTACAGTGGAGGATTACTGGACTGAATGTCAATATTATGACATAGTATGAGTGTGTTTCATGTTTGGTAATTGCAATCATTGTTGCTTTTGTTGTGGTCATCCATGTACAATGCTTGGTGTCAGTCTATTTATCTCTTGTAAAAATAAAATACAGTGTGTGTGTGTGAAAAAAAAAAAAAAAGAAAGAAAGGACAAGCGTAAAGCTCAGTATAAGGAATTATTAGCCACATGCAAATCCAACCTCCAAAAAGGTTTCAGCTCACACCAGTCAAATGACCATCAGCAAAACGTCTACAACCTATAAATGCTGAAGGGGTTTTAGAGAACTTTGTACCTTCTAGCAGCTGGTGGGATGTAAAGTGGTAACAGCACTAACGAAAACTGAATGGAGCTGCTTTAAAAGGTAAAAATTGAGCTACCAGATGATGTAGCAGGGCACCTTTTGGGGCTATAATCTAAGACCACCAGAATCGGAAAGACAGAGGCAGGCAAATGTGCACTGCAGCAATATTGAAATAGCCAAGACATGGAAGCAAAAAAAAGGTCCATAAACAGATGAATTGACAAAGAAGAAGGGGTATATGTACAGAATGGAATAGTAGCCTCGGGAAAAAAATGAAGAGTGCCATTTTCAGGACTACAAATGAGCTTAGAAATAATCATATTAGGTAAAGTAAGTCAAAAGGGAATGACAAATATCCTATGATATCATTTATACAAGTTATCCTAAGATTGCTACCAATGAACATACCTCCACAGAAAAAGACACTCACAGACTTATAAAACAAACTAATGGTTAACCAAAATGAAAGGTGGAAGGATGGAAAAATTAGGATTATGGGGCTAACCTAAATAGGCTAATGTATGTTAAATGTATATAAACACTTAACATAAAAACTATATAAATTTCCTGCAATTCTGCCTTGCTTTTAACTCCTCTTCATTGCCTTCCTTCAAAATATTTTTGGACTTGAGTTACCATTTATAACTCTACAGGACTGTGAATTGCAGTGCCCCTGAGCTCCATGTTTCAACTCGCTTTTTTGGAAGCTGGCCGCAAAACCGCAGGATTGCTGAAGGCCCTATTCTGGTTCCGTGCGGCAGGCTGAGCCTGTGGTTAATTCTTCTTCCTGATGGGAAATTAGAGTGGCCTGTGCCTGTCCCAACACCTAGCGCTAGTCTCTCATTGTTTCCCCCTCTTCCCGATCATCCTCAGGACAAACTGCAACCTGTACGGAACAGGAGCTTAAAGGTGCTGATTCTCCAAGAGGGAGATTGCTAGTAATGCGGCTGGAATGGTGAACCCGAGCACAAGGAGATGAGAAATGGGGTGGGTTTTAGAAACCTTTCCTGATCACACGGTGTACCATCTTCTGGGATTCTCATGCATTTTTTCGATGTAGGAAGAGGCCCTTGAACCTGGAGATTTGGGACCCATGGAATGGGAACCACGCAGTATTACTTTAAAGGGTCTGCATTTGCTCACCAAACCTCACCAAACATCTCAGCCCCAAGAGTGTCCACCCTTATGTCGCAATCAGCTGTGGGTCTAGATATGGTCAATCCAGGTGGCATCACATCCCCTGAACGAATTTTGTAAGAATTTCTCTCTCTTTCACTGTCTTTGTTTCACGGGTTTTTAAAAGTAATTGAATTTTATAATGGGGTTTAGCTGCTTTTCACTGCTGTGTTTATGCCGCTTTACACCCACTTGACTCACTTACAGAGAGATATCAATTCATATGTTTTAAGATTCTTACTAGTCAGATATATTCTTGGGCGGTGAAGAGGGTGTGTTGAGTCCAGTTCACTGAGCAAGGCGTACTTCTTGTCTATTACATATTGGGTATATGGAACGGTATCTGAGGTAATTTGAAACCCTTGTTTTATGCATGACCCCACCTCACTTTTCCAGTTAAGCAGCCATAGTGTGTTTTCTCAACGAGTGACTCTGTTCTGTTTTGTAATTCAGTTCAAGGGTAGCGGTTTTTCCATTCCCTGTATAATTGATATCTTATAATAAGTGTCTTTTTCTGTGTGACTTATTTCACTTAGAATCGTCGTACCTAAATCCACTCATCATGCTGCTACTAGCCTTATGACGTTGATTTCATGGCTGAGTGATATTCCATTGTACATAAGGACCACAGCTTCTTTATGCATTTTTCTCTTTCCTGGGATATTTAACGTGTAACGAAGTGGGGGTTCCTGTAAACAGAGCAACCCTAAACTTTGGGGTGCATGTGTCATGCTGATTTTTAGTTTTCCCAGTATATATGCCCATGAGTGGAAGTGCCCTATGCTCTCTAAGCTGTGTTTTGTAGATATTTCAGGACACACCGTGCACTTCGCCAGAGTGGCTCTTCGCAATTTATATCCTGCCCATCAGCGTAGCAAGGCTCCCATTTCTCCATGGCCTTTCCTGCATTTCTGGTATTGACCCTTTATTCAGCATGGCCCTTTTGAGCGATGGGAAGCGAGACTTCTTTGTAGCGCTGATTTGCCTTTCCAGGTTTCTTGGTTGACCAAAAAGGGCTTATGCGTTTTTTCCTGTATATATTCAGGAAAAAACGCATACGCCCTTTTTGGCCAAGGGCATCATTGTCGAGGTTTTGCCGCTTTCCATGTGCTTTAAAGGCGATTCGAATCTACCTCCTGAAATCTGTTTCCTGCAATTCTGCCTTGCTTTCAAATCCTCTTCGTTGCCTTCCCTCAATATATTTGTGGACGACAGTTATCATTTATAACTCTGCAGGTTTGTGAATGGCAGTGCCCCTGAGCTCCATTTTTCAACTCGCTCTTTTGGGAGTTGGCCAAAAAACCGCAGGATGGCTTCAGGCCCAATCTGGTTCCGTGGGGCAGGCTGAGCCTGTGGTTAATTCTTCTTCCTGATGGAAATTAGAGTGACCTGTGCCTGTCCGAACACCTAGAGCTACCCTCTCATGGGTTCCCCCTCTTCCCATTCATCCTCAGGACAAATTGCAACCTGTACGAAACAGGAGGTTAAAGGTGCTGATTCTCCAAGTGGGGAGATTGTTAGTAATGCGGCTGGAATGGCGAACCCGAGCACCAGGAGATGAGGAAAGAGGTGCGTTTCAGAAACCTTTCCTGATCACACTGTATACCTTCCACTGAGTTTCCCATGCATTTTTTTGCTCTAAGAAGATTCCCTTGAACCTGGAGATTTGGGACCCATAGAATGGGTACCATGCACTATTACTTTAAAGGGTAGGCGATTGCTCACCCAACCTCACCAATCCTCTCAGCCCCAAGAGTGTCCAGCCTTATATCTAATCCAGCTGTGGGTCTAGATATGGTCGATCCAGGTTGCTTCACTGCCCCTGAACGAATTTTTTACGAATTTCTCTCTCTTTCACTGTCTTTGTTGGGGGGTTTTTGGAATCTATTTTTATAATGGGGTTTAGCTGATTTTCACTGCTGTGTTTATGCTGCTTTACACCCACTTGATTCATTTACAGAGAGATATCAATACATAGGTTTTAAGATTCTTACTAGTCAGATATACTCTTGTGCGGTGAATACGGGGCGTAGAGTCCAGTTCACTGGTCAAGGGGTAGGTGTTGTCTTTTACATATTTGGTTTATGGAACGGTATGTGTGGTAATTTCAAACCCTTGTTTTATGCCTCACCGCACCTCACCTTTCCAGTTAAGCAGCCATCCAGTGTTTTCTAAATGTGTGACTCTGTTCTGTTTTGTAATCAGGTCATGGGTAGCGATTTTTACTTTCCCTCTATAAGTGATAACCTATGATAAGTGTCTTTTTCTGTGTGACTTATTTCACTTAGAAACATCGTACCTAAATCCACTCATCATGCTGCTAGTAGCCGTATGACACTGATTTCATGGCTGAGTGATATGCCATTGTACATAAGTACCACACTTCTTTATCCATTTTTCTCTATCCTGGCATATTTAAGGTGTACTGAAGTGGAGGTTCTTGTAAACAGAGCAGGCCTAAACTTTGGGGTGCCTGTGTCTTGTTGATTTTTCGTTTTCCCATTTTATACGCCCACGAGTGGAAGGGCCCTATGCTCTCTAGCTGTGTTTTTTAGATGTTTTAGGAAACACCATGCACTTCTCCAGAGTGGCCGTTGGCAATTTACATCCAGCCCTTCAGCCTAACAAGGCTCCCTTTTCTACCTGGCCTGTCCTGCACTTCTGGTTTTTACACTTTTTTGGATGGCTTTTGGACGGATGGGAAGCGAGACTTATTTGTAGTGCTGATTTGCCTTTCCGGCTTGCTTGGTTGGCCAAAAAGGGCCTATGCATTTTTTCCTGAATATATTCAGGAAAAAACGCATAGGCCCTTTTTGGCCAAGTGCATCATTGTCGACGTTTTGCCGCTTTTCATGTGCTCTAAAGGCGATTTGCATCTACCTCCTGAAATCTCGGGGCTTGTCCCCGCACATTCTTCTCTAATATACAACCTCGGAACACTACCTCCAGGAAGACTCTGTTGCCCTAGTAACAAGGGTTGAGAACGTAATAATGCTGCCGCCTTGTGGCTCTTTCTAACAACAGCAGCTTTAAACCCAGGGCTAATGGTTGCTTAATAGTCCCAAGGACTGCAGGGCTGTAAATGACACCTTCCCTCAAAAAATGCCCTGGGGTAGGGAATAGGCAAGAAAATTCAACACATGACAAATTTTTCAAGAAGTCAATATGAGGAGAGGAGTTGTACTCACTCTTTAAAAAAAAAAAGAGGAAAAGAAAAAAAGGACATGCCTAAAGCTCAGTATAAGGAATTATTAGCCACATGCAAATCCAACCTCCAAAAAGGTTTCAGCTCACACCAGTCAAATGACCATCAGCAAAACGTCTACAACCTATAAATGCTGAAGGGGTTTTAGAGAACTTTGTACCTTCTAGCAGCTGGTGGGATGTAAAGTGGTAACAGCATTAACGAAAACTGAATGGAGCTGCTTTAAAAGGTAAAAATTGAGCTACCAGATGATGTAGCAGGGCACCTTTTGGGCCTATAATCTAAGACCACCAGAATCGGAAAGACAGAGGCAGGCAAATGTGCACTGCAGCAATATTGAAATAGCTAAGACATGGAAGCAAAAAAAAGGCCCATAAACAGATGAATTGACAAAGAAGAAGTGGTATATGTACAGAATGGAATAGTAGCCTCGGGAAAAAAATGAAGAGTGCCATTTTCAGGACTACAAATGAGCTTAGAAATAATCATATTAGGTAAAGTAAGTCAAAAGGGAATGACAAATATCCTATGATATCATTTATACAAGTTATCCTAAGATTGCTACCAATGAACATACCTCCACAGAAAAAGACACTCACAGACTTATAAAACAAACTAATGGTTAACCAAAATGAAAGGTGGAAGGATGGAAAAATTAGGATTATGGGGCTAACCTAAATAGGCTAATGTATGTTAAATGTATATAAACACTTAACATAAAAACTATACAAATTTCCTGCAATTCTGCCTTGCTTTTAACTCCTCTTCGTTGCCTTCCTTCAATATATTTTTGGACTTGAGTTACCATTTATAACTCTACAGGACTGTGAATTGCAGTGCCCCTGAGCTCCATTTTTCAACTCGCTTTTTTGGAAGCTGGCCGCAAAACCTCAGGATTGCTTAAGGCCCTATTCTGGTTCCGTGCGGCAGGCTGAGCCTGTGGTTAATTCTTCTTCCTGATGGGAAATTAGAGTGGCCTGTGCCTGTCCCAACACCTAGCGCTAGTCTCTCATTGTTTCCCCCTCTTCCCGATCATCCTCAGGACAAACTGCAACCTGTACGGAACAGGAGCTTAAAGGTGCTGATTCTCCAAGAGGGAGATTGCTAGTAAAGCGGCTGGAATGGTGAACCCGAGCACAAGGAGATGAGAAATGGGGTGGGTTTTAGAAACCTTTCCTGATCACACGGTGTACCATCTTCTGGGATTCTCATGCATTTTTTCGATGTAGGAAGATGCCCTTGAACCTGGAGATTTGGGACCCATGGAATGGGAACCACGCAGTATTACTTTAAAGGGTCTGCATTTGCTCACCAAACCTCACCAAACATCTCAGCCCCAAGAGTGTCCACCCTTATGTCGCAATCAGCTGTGGGTCTAGATATGGTCAATCCAGGTGGCATCACATCCCCTGAACGAATTTTGTAAGAATTTCTCTCTCTTTCACTGTCTTTGTTTCACGGGTTTTTAAAAGTAATTGAATTTTATAATGGGGTTTAGCTGCTTTTCACTGCTGTGTTTATGCCGCTTTACACCCACTTGACTCACTTACAGAGAGATATCAATTCATATGTTTTAAGATTCTTACTAGTCAGATATATTCTTGGGCGGTGAAGAGGGTGTGTTGAGTCCAGTTCACTGAGCAAGGCGTACTTCTTGTCTATTACATATTGGGTATATGGAACGGTATCTGAGGTAATTTGAAACCCTTGTTTTATGCATGACCCCACCTCACTTTTCCAGTTAAGCAGCCATAGTGTGTTTTCTCAACGAGTGACTCTGTTCTGTTTTGTAATTCAGTTCAAGGGTAGCGGTTTTTCCATTCCCTGTATAATTGATATCTTATAATAAGTGTCTTTTTCTGTGTGACTTATTTCACTTAGAATCGTCGTACCTAAATCCACTCATCATGCTGCTACTAGCCTTATGACGTTGATTTCATGGCTGAGTGATATTCCATTGTACATAAGGACCACAGCTTCTTTATGCATTTTTCTCTTTCCTGGGATATTTAACGTGTAACGAAGTGGGGGTTCCTGTAAACAGAGCAACCCTAAACTTTGGGGTGCATGTGTCATGCTGATTTTTAGTTTTCCCAGTATATATGCCCATGAGTGGAAGTGCCCTATGCTCTCTAAGCTGTGTTTTGTAGATATTTCAGGACACACCGTGCACTTCGCCAGAGTGGCTCTTCGCAATTTATATCCTGCCCATCAGCGTAGCAAGGCTCCCATTTCTCCATGGCCTTTCCTGCATTTCTGGTATTGACCCTTTATTCAGCATGGCCCTTTTGAGCGATGGGAAGCGAGACTTCTTTGTAGCGCTGATTTGCCTTTCCAGGTTTCTTGGTTGACCAAAAAGGGCTTATGCGTTTTTTCCTGTATATATTCAGGAAAAAACGCATACGCCCTTTTTGGCCAAGGGCATCATTGTCGAGGTTTTGCCGCTTTCCATGTGCTTTAAAGGCGATTCGAATCTACCTCCTGAAATCTGTTTCCTGCAATTCTGCCTTGCTTTCAAATCCTCTTCGTTGCCTTCCCTCAATATATTTGTGGACGACAGTTATCATTTATAACTCTGCAGGTTTGTGAATGGCAGTGCCCCTGAGCTCCATTTTTCAACTCGCTCTTTTGGGAGTTGGCCGAAAAACCGCAGGATGGCTTCAGGCCCAATCTGGTTCCGTGGGGCAGGCTGAGCCTGTGGTTAATTCTTCTTCCTGATGGAAATTAGAGTGACCTGTGCCTGTCCGAACACCTAGAGCTACCCTCTCATGGGTTCCCCCTCTTCCCATTCATCCTCAGGACAAATTGCAACCTGTACGAAACAGGAGGTTAAAGGTGCTGATTCTCCAAGTGGGGAGATTGTTAGTAATGCGGCTGGAATGGCGAACCCGAGCACCAGGAGATGAGGAAAGAGGTGCGTTTCAGAAACCTTTCCCGATCACACTGTATACCTTCCACTGGGTTTCCCATGCATTTTTTTGCTCTAAGAAGATTCCCTTGAACCTGGAGATTTGGGACCCATAGAATGGGTACCATGCACTATTACTTTAAAGGGTAGGCGATTGCTCACCCAACCTCACCACTCCTCTCAGCCCCAAGAGTGTCCAGCCTTATATCTAATCCAGCTGTGGGTCTAGATATGGTCGATCCAGGTTGCTTCACTGCCCCTGAACGAATTTTTTACGAATTTCTCTCTCTTTCACTGTCTTTGTTGGGGGGTTTTTGGAATCTATTTTTATAATGGGGTTTAGCTGATTTTCACTGCTGTGTTTATGCTGCTTTACACCCACTTGATTCATTTACAGAGAGATATCAATACATAGGTTTTAAGATTCTTACTAGTCAGATATACTCTTGTGCGGTGAATACGGGGCGTAGAGTCCAGTTCACTGGTCAAGGGGTAGGTGTTGTCCTTTACATATTTGGTTTATGGAACGGTATGTGTGGTAATTTCAAACCCTTGTTTTATGCCTCACCGCACCTCACCTTTCCAGTTAAGCAGCCATCCAGTGTTTTCTAAATGTGTGACTCTGTTCTGTTTTGTAATCAGGTCATGGGTAGCGATTTTTACTTTCCCTCTATAAGTGATAACCTATGATAAGTGTCTTTTTCTGTGTGACTTATTTCACTTAGAAACATCGTACCTAAATCCACTCATCATGCTGCTAGTAGCCGTATGACACTGATTTCATGGCTGAGTGATATGCCATTGTACATAAGTACCACACTTCTTTATCCATTTTTCTCTATCCTGGCATATTTAAGGTGTACTGAAGTGGAGGTTCTTGTAAACAGAGCAGGCCTAAACTTTGGGGTGCCTGTGTCTTGTTGATTTTTCGTTTTCCCATTTTATACGCCCACGAGTGGAAGGGCCCTATGCTCTCTAGCTGTGTTTTTTAGATGTTTTAGGAAACACCATGCACTTCTCCAGAGTGGCCGTTGGCAATTTACATCCAGCCCTTCAGCCTAACAAGGCTCCCTTTTCTACCTGGCCTGTCCTGCACTTCTGGTTTTTACACTTTTTTGGATGGCTTTTGGACGGATGGGAAGCGAGACTTATTTGTAGTGCTGATTTGCCTTTCCGGCTTGCTTGGTTGGCCAAAAAGGGCCTATGCATTTTTTCCTGAATATATTCAGGAAAAAACGCATAGGCCCTTTTTAGCCAAGTGCATCATTGTCGACGTCTTGCCGCTTTTCATGTGCTCTAAAGGCGATTTGCATCTACCTCCTGAAATCTCGGGGCTTGTCCCCGCACATTCTTCTCTAATATACAACCTCGGAACACTACCTCCAGGAAGACTCTGTTGCCCTAGTAACAAGGGTTGAGAACGTAATAATGCTGCCGCCTTGTGGCTCTTTCTCACAACAGCATCTTTAAACCCAGGGCTAATGGTTGCTTAATAGTCCCAAGGACTGCAGGGCTGTAAATGACACCTTCCCTCAAAAAATGCCCTGGGGTAGGGAATAGGCAAGAAAATTCAACACATGACAAATTTTTCAAGAAGTCAATATGAGGAGAGGAGTTGTACTCACTCTTTAAAAAAAAAAGAGGAAAAGAAAAAAAGGACATGCCTAAAGCTCAGTATAAGGAATTATTAGCCACATGCAAATCCAACCTCCAAAAAGGTTTCAGCTCACACCAGTCAAATGACCATCAGCAAAACGTCTACAACCTATAAATGCTGAAGGGGTTTTAGAGAACTTTGTACCTTCTAGCAGCTGGTGGGATGTAAAGTGGTAACAGCATTAACGAAAACTGAATGGAGCTGCTTTAAAAGGTAAAAATTGAGCTACCAGATGATGTAGCAGGGCACCTTTTGGGCCTATAATCTAAGACCACCAGAATCGGAAAGACAGAGGCAGGCAAATGTGCACTGCAGCAATATTGAAATAGCTAAGACATGGAAGCAAAAAAAAGGCCCATAAACAGATGAATTGACAAAGAAGAAGTGGTATATGTACAGAATGGAATAGTAGCCTCGGGAAAAAAATGAAGAGTGCCATTTTCAGGACTACAAATGAGCTTAGAAATAATCATATTAGGTAAAGTAAGTCAAAAGGGAATGACAAATATCCTATGATATCATTTATACAAGTTATCCTAAGATTGCTACCAATGAACATACCTCCACAGAAAAAGACACTCACAGACTTATAAAACAAACTAATGGTTAACCAAAATGAAAGGTGGAAGGATGGAAAAATTAGGATTATGGGGCTAACCTAAATAGGCTAATGTATGTTAAATGTATATAAACACTTAACATAAAAACTATACAAATTTCCTGCAATTCTGCCTTGCTTTTAACTCCTCTTCGTTGCCTTCCTTCAATATATTTTTGGACTTGAGTTACCATTTATAACTCTACAGGACTGTGAATTGCAGTGCCCCTGAGCTCCATTTTTCAACTCGCTTTTTTGGAAGCTGGCCGCAAAACCGCAGGATTGCTTAAGGCCCTATTCTGGTTCCGTGCGGCAGGCTGAGCCTGTGGTTAATTCTTCTTCCTGATGGGAAATTAGAGTGGCCTGTGCCTGTCCCAACACCTAGCGCTAGTCTCTCATTGTTTCCCCCTCTTCCCGATCATCCTCAGGACAAACTGCAACCTGTACGGAACAGGAGCTTAAAGGTGCTGATTCTCCAAGAGGGAGATTGCTAGTAAAGCGGCTGGAATGGTGAACCCGAGCACAAGGAGATGAGAAATGGGGTGGGTTTTAGAAACCTTTCCTGATCACACGGTGTACCATCTTCTGGGATTCTCATGCATTTTTTCGATGTAGGAAGATGCCCTTGAACCTGGAGATTTGGGACCCATGGAATGGGAACCACGCAGTATTACTTTAAAGGGTCTGCATTTGCTCACCAAACCTCACCAAACATCTCAGCCCCAAGAGTGTCCACCCTTATGTCGCAATCAGCTGTGGGTCTAGATATGGTCAATCCAGGTGGCATCACATCCCCTGAACGAATTTTGTAAGAATTTCTCTCTCTTTCACTGTCTTTGTTTCACGGGTTTTTAAAAGTAATTGAATTTTATAATGGGGTTTAGCTGCTTTTCACTGCTGTGTTTATGCCGCTTTACACCCACTTGACTCACTTACAGAGAGATATCAATTCATATGTTTTAAGATTCTTACTAGTCAGATATATTCTTGGGCGGTGAAGAGGGTGTGTTGAGTCCAGTTCACTGAGCAAGGCGTACTTCTTGTCTATTACATATTGGGTATATGGAACAGTATCTGAGGTAATTTGAAACCCTTGTTTTATGCATGACCCCACCTCACTTTTCCAGTTAAGCAGCAATAGTGTGTTTTCTCAACGAGTGACTCTGTTCTGTTTTGTAATTCAGTTCAAGGGTAGCGGTTTTTCCATTCCCTGTATAATTGATATCTTATAATAAGTGTCTTTTTCTGTGTGACTTATTTCACTTAGAATCGTCGTACCTAAATCCACTCATCATGCTGCTACTAGCCTTATGACGTTGATTTCATGGCTGAGTGATATTCCATTGTACATAAGGACCACAGCTTCTTTATGCATTTTTCTCTTTCCTGGGATATTTAACGTGTAACGAAGTGGGGGTTCCTGTAAACAGAGCAACCCTAAACTTTGGGGTGCATGTGTCATGCTGATTTTTAGTTTTCCCAGTATATATGCCCATGAGTGGAAGTGCCCTATGCTCTCTAAGCTGTGTTTTGTAGATATTTCAGGACACACCGTGCACTTCGCCAGAGTGGCTCTTCGCAATTTATATCCTGCCCATCAGCGTAGCAAGGCTCCCATTTCTCCATGGCCTTTCCTGCATTTCTGGTATTGACCCTTTATTCAGCATGGCCCTTTTGAGCGATGGGAAGCGAGACTTCTTTGTAGCGCTGATTTGCCTTTCCAGGTTTCTTGGTTGACCAAAAAGGGCTTATGCGTTTTTTCCTGAATATATTCAGGAAAAAACGCATACGCCCTTTTTGGCCAAGGGCATCATTGTCGAGGTTTTGCCGCTTTCCATGTGCTTTAAAGGCGATTCGAATCTACCTCCTGAAATCTGTTTCCTGCAATTCTGCCTTGCTTTCAAATCCTCTTCGTTGCCTTCCCTCAATATATTTGTGGACGACAGTTATCATTTATAACTCTGCAGGTTTGTGAATGGCAGTGCCCCTGAGCTCCATTTTTCAACTCGCTCTTTTGGGAGTTGGCCGAAAAACCGCAGGATGGCTTCAGGCCCAATCTGGTTCCGTGGGGCAGGCTGAGCCTGTGGTTAATTCTTCTTCCTGATGGAAATTAGAGTGACCTGTGCCTGTCCGAACACCTAGAGCTACCCTCTCATGGGTTCCCCCTCTTCCCATTCATCCTCAGGACAAATTGCAACCTGTACGAAACAGGAGGTTAAAGGTGCTGATTCTCCAAGTGGGGAGATTGTTAGTAATGCGGCTGGAATGGCGAACCCGAGCACCAGGAGATGAGGAAAGAGGTGCGTTTCAGAAACCTTTCCCGATCACACTGTATACCTTCCACTGGGTTTCCCATGCATTTTTTTGCTCTAAGAAGATTCCCTTGAACCTGGAGATTTGGGACCCATAGAATGGGTACCATGCACTATTACTTTAAAGGGTAGGCGATTGCTCACCCAACCTCACCAATCCTCTCAGCCCCAAGAGTGTCCAGCCTTATATCTAATCCAGCTGTGGGTCTAGATATGGTCGATCCAGGTTGCTTCACTGCCCCTGAACGAATTTTTTACGAATTTCTCTCTCTTTCACTGTCTTTGTTGGGGGGTTTTTGGAATCTATTTTTATAATGGGGTTTAGCTGATTTTCACTGCTGTGTTTATGCTGCTTTACACCCACTTGATTCATTTACAGAGAGATATCAATACATAGGTTTTAAGATTCTTACTAGTCAGATATACTCTTGTGCGGTGAATACGGGGCGTAGAGTCCAGTTCACTGGTCAAGGGGTAGGTGTTGTCTTTTACATATTTGGTTTATGGAACGGTATGTGTGGTAATTTCAAACCCTTGTTTTATGCCTCACCGCACCTCACCTTTCCAGTTAAGCAGCCATCCAGTGTTTTCTAAATGTGTGACTCTGTTCTGTTTTGTAATCAGGTCATGGGTAGCGATTTTTACTTTCCCTCTATAAGTGATAACCTATGATAAGTGTCTTTTTCTGTGTGACTTATTTCACTTAGAAACATCGTACCTAAATCCACTCATCATGCTGCTAGTAGCCGTATGACACTGATTTCATGGCTGAGTGATATGCCATTGTACATAAGTACCACACTTCTTTATCCATTTTTCTCTATCCTGGCATATTTAAGGTGTACTGAAGTGGAGGTTCTTGTAAACAGAGCAGGCCTAAACTTTGGGGTGCCTGTGTCTTGTTGATTTTTCGTTTTCCCATTTTATACGCCCACGAGTGGAAGGGCCCTATGCTCTCTAGCTGTGTTTTTTAGATGTTTTAGGAAACACCATGCACTTCTCCAGAGTGGCCGTTGGCAATTTACATCCAGCCCTTCAGCCTAACAAGGCTCCCTTTTCTACCTGGCCTGTCCTGCACTTCTGGTTTTTACACTTTTTTGGATGGCTTTTGGACGGATGGGAAGCGAGACTTATTTGTAGTGCTGATTTGCCTTTCCGGCTTGCTTGGTTGGCCAAAAAGGGCCTATGCATTTTTTCCTGAATATATTCAGGAAAAAACGCATAGGCCCTTTTTAGCCAAGTGCATCATTGTCGACGTCTTGCCGCTTTTCATGTGCTCTAAAGGCGATTTGCATCTACCTCCTGAAATCTCGGGGCTTGTCCCCGCACATTCTTCTCTAATATACAACCTCGGAACACTACCTCCAGGAAGACTCTGTTGCCCTAGTAACAAGGGTTGAGAACGTAATAATGCTGCCGCCTTGTGGCTCTTTCTCACAACAGCAGCTTTAAACCCAGGGCTAATGGTTGCTTAATAGTCCCAAGGACTGCAGGGCTGTAAATGACACCTTCCCTCAAAAAATGCCCTGGGGTAGGGAATAGGCAAGAAAATTCAACACATGACAAATTTTTCAAGAAGTCAATATGAGGAGAGGAGTTGTACTCACTCTTTAAAAAAAAAAGAGGAAAAGAAAAAAAGGACATGCCTAAAGCTCAGTATAAGGAATTATTAGCCACATGCAAATCCAACCTCCAAAAAGGTTTCAGCTCACACCAGTCAAATGACCATCAGCAAAACGTCTACAACCTATAAATGCTGAAGGGGTTTTAGAGAACTTTGTACCTTCTAGCAGCTGGTGGGATGTAAAGTGGTAACAGCATTAACGAAAACTGAATGGAGCTGCTTTAAAAGGTAAAAATTGAGCTACCAGATGATGTAGCAGGGCACCTTTTGGGCCTATAATCTAAGACCACCAGAATCGGAAAGACAGAGGCAGGCAAATGTGCAGTGCAGCAATATTGAAATAGCTAAGACATGGAAGCAAAAAAAAGGCCCATAAACAGATGAATTGACAAAGAAGAAGTGGTATATGTACAGAATGGAATAGTAGCCTCGGGAAAAAAATGAAGAGTGCCATTTTCAGGACTACAAATGAGCTTAGAAATAATCATATTAGGTAAAGTAAGTGAAAAGGGAATGACAAATATCCTATGATATCATTTATACAAGTTATCCTAAGATTGCTACCAATGAACATACCTCCACAGAAAAAGACACTCACAGACTTATAAAACAAACTAATGGTTAACCAAAATGAAAGGTGGAAGGATGGAAAAATTAGGATTATGGGGCTAACCTAAATAGGCTAATGTATGTTAAATGTATATAAACACTTAACATAAAAACTATATAAATTTCCTGCAATTCTGCCTTGCTTTTAACTCCTCTTCGTTGCCTTCCTTCAATATATTTTTGGACTTGAGTTACCATTTATAACTCTACAGGACTCTGAATTGCAGTGCCCCTGAGCTCCATTTTTCAACTCGCTTTTTTGGAAGCTGGCCGCAAAACCACAGGATTGCTTAAGGCCCTATTCTGGTTCCGTGCGGCAGGCTGAGCCTGTGGTTAATTCTTCTTCCTGATGGGAAATTAGAGTGGCCTGTGCCTGTCCCAACACCTAGCGCTAGTCTCTCATTGTTTCCCCCTCTTCCCGATCATCCTCAGGACAAACTGCAACCTGTACGGAACAGGAGCTTAAAGGTGCTGATTCTCCAAGAGGGAGATTGCTAGTAAAGCGGCTGGAATGGTGAACCCGAGCACAAGGAGATGAGAAATGGGGTGGGTTTTAGAAACCTTTCCTGATCACACGGTGTACCATCTTCTGGGATTCTCATGCATTTTTTCGATGTAGGAAGATGCCCTTGAACCTGGAGATTTGGGACCCATGGAATGGGAACCACGCAGTATTACTTTAAAGGGTCTGCATTTGCTCACCAAACCTCACCAAACATCTCAGCCCCAAGAGTGTCCACCCTTATGTCGCAATCAGCTGTGGGTCTAGATATGGTCAATCCAGGTGGCATCACATCCCCTGAACGAATTTTGTAAGAATTTCTCTCTCTTTCACTGTCTTTGTTTCACGGGTTTTTAAAAGTAATTGAATTTTATAATGGGGTTTAGCTGCTTTTCACTGCTGTGTTTATGCCGCTTTACACCCACTTGACTCACTTACAGAGAGATATCAATTCATATGTTTTAAGATTCTTACTAGTCAGATATATTCTTGGGCGGTGAAGAGGGTGTGTTGAGTCCAGTTCACTGAGCAAGGCGTACTTCTTGTCTATTACATATTGGGTATATGGAACGGTATCTGAGGTAATTTGAAACCCTTGTTTTATGCATGACCCCACCTCACTTTTCCAGTTAAGCAGCCATAGTGTGTTTTCTCAACGAGTGACTCTGTTCTGTTTTGTAATTCAGTTCAAGGGTAGCGGTTTTTCCATTCCCTGTATAATTGATATCTTATAATAAGTGTCTTTTTCTGTGTGACTTATTTCACTTAGAATCGTCGTACCTAAATCCACTCATCATGCTGCTACTAGCCTTATGACGTTGATTTCATGGCTGAGTGATATTCCATTGTACATAAGGACCACAGCTTCTTTATGCATTTTTCTCTTTCCTGGGATATTTAACGTGTAACGAAGTGGGGGTTCCTGTAAACAGAGCAACCCTAAACTTTGGGGTGCATGTGTCATGCTGATTTTTAGTTTTCCCAGTATATATGCCCATGAGTGGAAGTGCCCTATGCTCTCTAAGCTGTGTTTTGTAGATGTTTCAGGACACACCGTGCACTTCGCCAGAGTGGCTCTTCGCAATTTATATCCTGCCCATCAGCGTAGCAAGGCTCCCATTTCTCCATGGCCTTTCCTGCATTTCTGGTATTGACCCTTTATTCAGCATGGCCCTTTTGAGCGATGGGAAGCGAGACTTCTTTGTAGCGCTGATTTGCCTTTCCTGGTTTCTTGGTTGACCAAAAAGGGCGTATGCGTTTTTTCCTGAATATATTCAGGAAAAAACGCATACGCCCTTTTTGGCCAAGGGCATCATTGTCGAGGTTTTGCCGCTTTCCATGTGCTTTAAAGGCGATTCGAATCTACCTCCTGAAATCTGTTTCCTGCAATTCTGCCTTGCTTTCAAATCCTCTTCGTTGCCTTCCCTCAATATATTTGTGGACGACAGTTATCATTTATAACTCTGCAGGTTTGTGAATGGCAGTGCCCCTGAGCTCCATTTTTCAACTCGCTCTTTTGGGAGTTGGCCGAAAAACCGCAGGATGGCTTCAGGCCCAATCTGGTTCCGTGGGGCAGGCTGAGCCTGTGGTTAATTCTTCTTCCTGATGGAAATTAGAGTGACCTGTGCCTGTCCGAACACCTAGAGCTACCCTCTCATGGGTTCCCCCTCTTCCCATTCATCCTCAGGACAAATTGCAACCTGTACGAAACAGGAGGTTAAAGGTGCTGATTCTCCAAGTGGGGAGATTGTTAGTAATGCGGCTGGAATGGCGAACCCGAGCACCAGGAGATGAGGAAAGAGGTGCGTTTCAGAAACCTTTCCCGATCACACTGTATACCTTCCACTGGGTTTCCCATGCATTTTTTTGCTCTAAGAAGATTCCCTTGAACCTGGAGATTTGGGACCCATAGAATGGGTACCATGCACTATTACTTTAAAGGGTAGGCGATTGCTCACCCAACCTCACCAATCCTCTCAGCCCCAAGAGTGTCCAGCCTTATATCTAATCCAGCTGTGGGTCTAGATATGGTCGATCCAGGTTGCTTCACTGCCCCTGAACGAATTTTTTACGAATTTCTCTCTCTTTCACTGTCTTTGTTGGGGGGTTTTTGGAATCTATTTTTATAATGGGGTTTAGCTGATTTTCACTGCTGTGTTTATGCTGCTTTACACCCACTTGATTCATTTACAGAGAGATATCAATACATAGGTTTTAAGATTCTTACTAGTCAGATATACTCTTGTGCGGTGAATACGGGGCGTAGAGTCCAGTTCACTGGTCAAGGGGTAGGTGTTGTCTTTTACATATTTGGTTTATGGAACGGTATGTGTGGTAATTTCAAACCCTTGTTTTATGCCTCACCGCACCTCACCTTTCCAGTTAAGCAGCCATCCAGTGTTTTCTAAATGTGTGACTCTGTTCTGTTTTGTAATCAGGTCATGGGTAGCGATTTTTACTTTCCCTCTATAAGTGATAACCTATGATAAGTGTCTTTTTCTGTGTGACTTATTTCACTTAGAAACATCGTACCTAAATCCACTCATCATGCTGCTAGTAGCCGTATGACACTGATTTCATGGCTGAGTGATATGCCATTGTACATAAGTACCACACTTCTTTATCCATTTTTCTCTATCCTGGCATATTTAAGGTGTACTGAAGTGGAGGTTCTTGTAAACAGAGCAGGCCTAAACTTTGGGGTGCCTGTGTCTTGTTGATTTTTCGTTTTCCCATTTTATACGCCCACGAGTGGAAGGGCCCTATGCTCTCTAGCTGTGTTTTTTAGATGTTTTAGGAAACACCATGCACTTCTCCAGAGTGGCCGTTGGCAATTTACATCCAGCCCTTCAGCCTAACAAGGCTCCCTTTTCTACCTGGCCTGTCCTGCACTTCTGGTTTTTACACTTTTTTGGATGGCTTTTGGACGGATGGGAAGCGAGACTTATTTGTAGTGCTGATTTGCCTTTCCGGCTTGCTTGGTTGGCCAAAAAGGGCCTATGCATTTTTTCCTGAATATATTCAGCAAAAAACGCATAGGCCCTTTTTGGCCAAGTGCATCATTGTCGACGTTTTGCCGCTTTTCATGTGCTCTAAAGGCGATTTGCATCTACCTCCTGAAATCTCGGGGCTTGTCCCCGCACATTCTTCTCTAATATACAACCTCGGAACACTACCTCCAGGAAGACTCTGTTGCCCTAGTAACAAGGGTTGAGAACGTAATAATGCTGCCGCCTTGTGGCTCTTTCTCACAACAGCAGCTTTAAACCCAGGGCTAATGGTTGCTTAATAGTCCCAAGGACTGCAGGGCTGTAAATGACACCTTCCCTCAAAAAATGCCCTGGGGTAGGGAATAGGCAAGAAAATTCAACACATGACAAATTTTTCAAGAAGTCAATATGAGGAGAGGAGTTGTACTCACTCTTTAAAAAAAAAAGAGGAAAAGAAAAAAAGGACATGCCTAAAGCTCAGTATAAGGAATTATTAGCCACATGCAAATCCAACCTCCAAAAAGGTTTCAGCTCACACCAGTCAAATGACCATCAGCAAAACGTCTACAACCTATAAATGCTGAAGGGGTTTTAGAGAACTTTGTACCTTCTAGCAGCTGGTGGGATGTAAAGTGGTAACAGCATTAACGAAAACTGAATGGAGCTGCTTTAAAAGGTAAAAATTGAGCTACCAGATGATGTAGCAGGGCACCTTTTGGGCCTATAATCTAAGACCACCAGAATCGGAAAGACAGAGGCAGGCAAATGTGCAGTGCAGCAATATTGAAATAGCTAAGACATGGAAGCAAAAAAAAGGCCCATAAACAGATGAATTGACAAAGAAGAAGTGGTATATGTACAGAATGGAATAGTAGCCTCGGGAAAAAAATGAAGAGTGCCATTTTCAGGACTACAAATGAGCTTAGAAATAATCATATTAGGTAAAGTAAGTCAAAAGGGAATGACAAATATCCTATGATATCATTTATACAAGTTATCCTAAGATTGCTACCAATGAACATACCTCCACAGAAAAAGACACTCACAGACTTATAAAACAAACTAATGGTTAACCAAAATGAAAGGTGGAAGGATGGAAAAATTAGGATTATGGGGCTAACCTAAATAGGCTAATGTATGTTAAATGTATATAAACACTTAACATAAAAACTATATAAATTTCCTGCAATTCTGCCTTGCTTTTAACTCCTCTTCGTTGCCTTCCTTCAATATATTTTTGGACTTGAGTTACCATTTATAACTCTACAGGACTCTGAATTGCAGTGCCCCTGAGCTCCATTTTTCAACTCGCTTTTTTGGAAGCTGGCCGCAAAACCGCAGGATTGCTTAAGGCCCTATTCTGGTTCCGTGCGGCAGGCTGAGCCTGTGGTTAATTCTTCTTCCTGATGGGAAATTAGAGTGGCCTGTGCCTGTCCCAACACCTAGCGCTAGTCTCTCATTGTTTCCCCCTCTTCCCGATCATCCTCAGGACAAACTGCAACCTGTACGGAACAGGAGCTTAAAGGTGCTGATTCTCCAAGAGGGAGATTGCTAGTAAAGCGGCTGGAATGGTGAACCCGAGCACAAGGAGATGAGAAATGGGGTGGGTTTTAGAAACCTTTCCTGATCACACGGTGTACCATCTTCTGGGATTCTCATGCATTTTTTCGATGTAGGAAGATGCCCTTGAACCTGGAGATTTGGGACCCATGGAATGGGAACCACGCAGTATTACTTTAAAGGGTCTGCATTTGCTCACCAAACCTCACCAAACATCTCAGCCCCAAGAGTGTCCACCCTTATGTCGCAATCAGCTGTGGGTCTAGATATGGTCAATCCAGGTGGCATCACATCCCCTGAACGAATTTTGTAAGAATTTCTCTCTCTTTCACTGTCTTTGTTTCACGGGTTTTTAAAAGTAATTGAATTTTATAATGGGGTTTAGCTGCTTTTCACTGCTGTGTTTATGCCGCTTTACACCCACTTGACTCACTTACAGAGAGATATCAATTCATATGTTTTAAGATTCTTACTAGTCAGATATATTCTTGGGCGGTGAAGAGGGTGTGTTGAGTCCAGTTCACTGAGCAAGGCGTACTTCTTGTCTATTACATATTGGGTATATGGAACGGTATCTGAGGTAATTTGAAACCCTTGTTTTATGCATGACCCCACCTCACTTTTCCAGTTAAGCAGCCATAGTGTGTTTTCTCAACGAGTGACTCTGTTCTGTTTTGTAATTCAGTTCAAGGGTAGCGGTTTTTCCATTCCCTGTATAATTGATATCTTATAATAAGTGTCTTTTTCTGTGTGACTTATTTCACTTAGAATCGTCGTACCTAAATCCACTCATCATGCTGCTACTAGCCTTATGACGTTGATTTCATGGCTGAGTGATATTCCATTGTACATAAGGACCACAGCTTCTTTATGCATTTTTCTCTTTCCTGGGATATTTAACGTGTAACGAAGTGGGGGTTCCTGTAAACAGAGCAACCCTAAACTTTGGGGTGCATGTGTCATGCTGATTTTTAGTTTTCCCAGTATATATGCCCATGAGTGGAAGTGCCCTATGCTCTCTAAGCTGTGTTTTGTAGATGTTTCAGGACACACCGTGCACTTCGCCAGAGTGGCTCTTCGCAATTTATATCCTGCCCATCAGCGTAGCAAGGCTCCCATTTCTCCATGGCCTTTCCTGCATTTCTGGTATTGACCCTTTATTCAGCATGGCCCTTTTGAGCGATGGGAAGCGAGACTTCTTTGTAGCGCTGATTTGCCTTTCCTGGTTTCTTGGTTGACCAAAAAGGGCGTATGCGTTTTTTCCTGAATATATTCAGGAAAAAACGCATACGCCCTTTTTGGCCAAGGGCATCATTGTCGAGGTTTTGCCGCTTTCCATGTGCTTTAAAGGCGATTCGAATCTACCTCCTGAAATCTGTTTCCTGCAATTCTGCCTTGCTTTCAAATCCTCTTCGTTGCCTTCCCTCAATATATTTGTGGACGACAGTTATCATTTATAACTCTGCAGGTTTGTGAATGGCAGTGCCCCTGAGCTCCATTTTTCAACTCGCTCTTTTGGGAGTTGGCCGAAAAACCGCAGGATGGCTTCAGGCCCAATCTGGTTCCGTGGGGCAGGCTGAGCCTGTGGTTAATTCTTCTTCCTGATGGAAATTAGAGTGACCTGTGCCTGTCCGAACACCTAGAGCTACCCTCTCATGGGTTCCCCCTCTTCCCATTCATCCTCAGGACAAATTGCAACCTGTACGAAACAGGAGGTTAAAGGTGCTGATTCTCCAAGTGGGGAGATTGTTAGTAATGCGGCTGGAATGGCGAACCCGAGCACCAGGAGATGAGGAAAGAGGTGCGTTTCAGAAACCTTTCCCGATCACACTGTATACCTTCCACTGGGTTTCCCATGCATTTTTTTGCTCTAAGAAGATTCCCTTGAACCTGGAGATTTGGGACCCATAGAATGGGTACCATGCACTATTACTTTAAAGGGTAGGCGATTGCTCACCCAACCTCACCAATCCTCTCAGACCCAAGAGTGTCCAGCCTTAAATCTAATACAGCTGTGGGTCTAGATATGGTCGATCCAGGTTGCTTCACTGCCCCTGAACGAATTTTTTACGAATTTCTCTCTCTTTCACTGTCTTTGTTGGGGGGTTTTTGGAATCTATTTTTATAATGGGGTTTAGCTGATTTTCACTGCTGTGTTTATGCTGCTTTACACCCACTTGATTCATTTACAGAGAGATATCAATACATAGGTTTTAAGATTCTTACTAGTCAGATATACTCTTGTGCGGTGAATACGGGGCGTAGAGTCCAGTTCAGTGGTCAAGGGGTAGGTGTTGTCTTTTACATATTTGGTTTATGGAACGGTATGTGTGGTAATTTCAAACCCTTGTTTTATGCCTCACCGCACCTCACCTTTCCAGTTAAGCAGCCATCCAGTGTTTTCTAAATGTGTGACTCTGTTCTGTTTTGTAATCAGGTCATGGGTAGCGATTTTTACTTTCCCTCTATAAGTGATAACCTATGATAAGTGTCTTTTTCTGTGTGACTTATTTCACTTAGAAACATCGTACCTAAATCCACTCATCATGCTGCTAGTAGCCGTATGACACTGATTTCATGGCTGAGTGATATGCCATTGTACATAAGTACCACACTTCTTTATCCATTTTTCTCTATCCTGGCATATTTAAGGTGTACTGAAGTGGAGGTTCTTGTAAACAGAGCAGGCCTAAACTTTGGGGTGCCTGTGTCTTGTTGATTTTTCGTTTTCCCATTTTATACACCCACGAGTGGAAGGGCCCTATGCTCTCTAGCTGTGTTTTTTAGATGTTTTAGGAAACACCATGCACTTCTCCAGAGTGGCCGTTAGCAATTTACATCCAGCCCTTCAGCCTAACAAGGCTCCCTTTTCTACCTGGCCTGTCCTGCACTTCTGGTTTTTACACTTTTTTGGATGGCTTTTGGACGGATGGGAAGCGAGACTTATTTGTAGTGCTGATTTGCCTTTCCGGCTTGCTTGGTTGGCCAAAAAGGGCCTATGCATTTTTTCCTGAATATACTCAGGAAAAAACGCATAGGCCCTTTTTGGCCAAGTGCATCATTGTCGACGTTTTGCCGCTTTTCATGTGCTCTAAAGGCGATTTGCATCTACCTCCTGAAATCTCGGGGCTTGTCCCCGCACATTCTTCTCTAATATACAACCTCGGAACACTACCTCCAGGAAGACTCTGTTGCCCTAGTAACAAGGGTTGAGAACGTAATAATGCTGCCGCCTTGTGGCTCTTTCTCACAACAGCAGCTTTAAACCCAGGGCTAATGGTTGCTTAATAGTCCCAAGGACTGCAGGGCTGTAAATGACACCTTCCCTCAAAAAATGCCCTGGGGTAGGGAATAGGCAAGAAAATTCAACACATGACAAATTTTTCAAGAAGTCAATATGAGGAGAGGAGTTGTACTCACTCTTTAAAAAAAAAAGAGGAAAAGAAAAAAAGGACATGCCTAAAGCTCAGTATAAGGAATTATTAGCCACATGCAAATCCAACCTCCAAAAAGGTTTCAGCTCACACCAGTCAAATGACCATCAGCAAAACGTCTACAACCTATAAATGCTGAAGGGGTTTTAGAGAACTTTGTACCTTGTAGCAGATGGTGGGATGTAAAGTGGTAACAGCATTAACGAAAACTGAATGGAGCTGCTTTGAAAGGTAAAAATTGAGCTACCAGATGATGTAGCAGGGCACCTTTTGAGCCTATAATCTAAGACCACCAGAATCGGAAAGACAGAGGCAGGCAAATGTGCACTGCAGCAATATTGAAATAGCTAAGACATGGAAGCAAAAAAAAGGCCCATAAACAGATGAATTGACAAAGTAGAAGTGGTATATGTACAGAATGGAATAGTAGCCTCGGGAAAAAAATGAAGAGTGCCATTTTCAGGACTACAAATGAGCTTAGAAATAATCATATTAGGTAAAGTAAGTCAAAAGGGAATGACAAATATCCTATGATATCATTTATACAAGTTATCCTAAGATTGCTACCAATGAACATACCTCCACAGCAAAAGACACTCACAGACTTATAAAACAAACTAATGGTTAACCAAAATGAAAGGTGGAAGGATGGAAAAATTAGGATTATGGGGCTAACCTAAATAGGCTAATGTATGTTAAATGTATATAAACACTTAACATAAAAACTATATAAATTTCCTGCAATTCTGCCTTGCTTTTAACTCCTCTTCGTTGCCTTCCTTCAATATATTTTTGGACTTGAGTTACCATTTATAACTCTACAGGACTGTGAATTGCAGTGCCCCTGAGCTCCATTTTTCAACTCGCTTTTTTGGAAGCTGGCCGCAAAACCGCAGGATTGCTTAAGGCCCTATTCTGGTTCCGTGCGGCAGGCTGAGCCTGTGGTTAATTCTTCTTCCTGATGGGAAATTAGAGTGGCCTGTGCCTGTCCCAACACCTAGCGCTAGTCTCTCATTGTTTCCCCCTCTTCCCGATCATCCTCAGGACAAACTGCAACCTGTACGGAACAGGAGCTTAAAGGTGCTGATTCTCCAAGAGGGAGATTGCTAGTAAAGCGGCTGGAATGGTGAACCCGAGCACAAGGAGATGAGAAAAGGGGTGGGTTTTAGAAACCTTTCCTGATCACACGGTGTACCATCTTCTGGGATTCTCATGCATTTTTTCGATGTAGGAAGATGCCCTTGAACCTGGAGATTTGGGACCCATGGAATGGGAACCACGCAGTATTACTTTAAAGGGTCTGCATTTGCTCACCAAACCTCACCAAACATCTCAGCCCCAAGAGTGTCCACCCTTATGTCTCAATCAGCTGTGGGTCTAGATATGGTCACTCCAGGTGGCATCACATCCCCTGAACGAATTTTGTAAGAATTTCTCTCTCTTTCACTGTCTTTGTTTCACGGGTTTTTAAAAGTAATTGAATTTTATAATGGGGTTTAGCTGCTTTTCACTGCTGTGTTTATGCCGCTTTACACCCACTTGACTCACTTACAGAGATATATCAATTCATATGTTTTAAGATTCTTACTAGTCAGATATATTCTTCGGCGGTGAATAGGGTGTGTTGAGTCCAGTTCACTGAGCAAGGCGTACTTCTTGTCTATTACATATTGGGTATATGGAATGGTATCTGAGGTAATTTGAAACCCTTGTTTTATGCATCACCCCACCTCACCTTTCCAGTTAAGCAGCCATAGTGTGTTTTCTCAACGAGTGACTCTGTTCTGTTTTGTAATTCAGTTCAAGGGTAGTGGTTTTTCCATTCCCTGTATAAGTGATATCTTATAATAAGTGTCTTTTTCTGTGTGACTTATTTCACTTAGAATCGTCGTACCTAAATCCACTCATCATGCTGCTACTAGCCTTATGACGTTGATTTCATGGCTGAGTGATATTGCATTGTACATAAGGACCACAGCTTCTTTATCCATTTTTCTCTTTCCTGGGATATTTAACGTGTAACGAAGTGGAGGTTCTTGTCAACAGAGCAGCCCTAAACTTTGGGGTGCATGTGTCTTGCTGATTTTTAGTTTTCCCAGTATATACGCCCATGAGTGGAAGTGCCCTATGCTCTCTAAGCTGTGTTTTGTAGATGTTTCAGGACACACCGTCCACTTCGCCAGAGTGGCTCTTCGCAATTTACATCCTGCCCATCAGCGTAGCAAGGCTCCCATTTCTCCATGGCCTTTCCTGCATTTCTGGTATTGACCCTTTATTCAGCATGGCCCTTTTGAGCGATGGGAAGCGAGACTTCTTTGTATCGCTGATTTGCCTTTCCACGTTTCTTGGTTGACCAAAAAGGGCGTATGCGTTTTTTCCTGAATATATTCAGGAAAAAACGCATACGCCCTTTTTGGGCAAGGGCATCATTGTCGAGGTTTTGCCGCTTTCCATGTGCTTTAAAGGCGATTCGAATCTACCTCCTGAAATCTGTTTCCTGCAATTCTGCCTTGCTTTCAAATCCTCTTCGTTGCCTTCCCTCAATATATTTGTGGACGACAGTTATCATTTATAACTCTGCAGGTTTGTGAATTGCAGTGCCCCTGAGCTCCATTTTTCAACTCGCTCTTTTGGGAGTTGGCCGAAAAACCGCAGGATGGCTTCAGGCCCAATCTGGTTCCGTGGGGCAGGCTGAGCCTGTGGTTAATTCTTCTTCCTGATGGAAATTAGAGTGACCTGTGCCTGTCCGAACACCTAGAGCTACCCTCTCATGGGTTCCCCCTCTTCCCATTCATCCTCAGGACAAATTGCAACCTGTACGAAACAGGAGGTTAAAGGTGCTGATTCTCCAAGTGGGGAGATTGTTAGTAATGCGGCTGGAATGGCGAACCCGAGCACCAGGAGATGAGGAAAGAGGTGCGTTTCAGAAACCTTTCCCGATCACACTGTATACCTTCCACTGGGTTTCCCATGCATTTTTTTGCTCTAAGAAGATTCCCTTGAACCTGGAGATTTGGGACCCATAGAATGGGTACCATGCACTATTACTTTAAAGGGTAGGCGATTGCTCACCCAACCTCACCAATCCTCTCAGCCCCAAGAGTGTCCAGCCTTATATCTAATCCAGCTGTGGGTCTAGATATGGTCGATCCAGGTTGCTTCACTGCCCCTGAACGAATTTTTTACGAATTTCTCTCTCTTTCACTGTCTTTGTTGGGGGGTTTTTGGAATCTATTTTTATAATGGGGTTTAGCTGATTTTCACTGCTGTGTTTATGCTGCTTTACACCCACTTGATTCATTTACAGAGAGATATCAATACATAGGTTTTAAGATTCTTACTAGTCAGATATACTCTTGTGCGGTGAATACGGGGCGTAGAGTCCAGTTCACTGGTCAAGGGGTAGGTGTTGTCTTTTACATATTTGGTTTATGGAACGGTATGTGTGGTAATTTCAAACCCTTGTTTTATGCCTCACCGCACCTCACCTTTCCAGTTAAGCAGCCATCCAGTGTTTTCTAAATGTGTGACTCTGTTCTGTTTTGTAATCAGGTCATGGGTAGCGATTTTTACTTTCCCTCTATAAGTGATAACCTATGATAAGTGTCTTTTTCTGTGTGACTTATTTCACTTAGAAACATCGTACCTAAATCCACTCATCATGATGCTAGTAGCCGTATGACACTGATTTCATGGCTGAGTGATATGCCATTGTACATAAGTACCACACTTCTTTATCCATTTTTCTCTATCCTGGCATATTTAAGGTGTACTGAAGTGGAGGTTCTTGTAAACAGAGCAGGCCTAAACTTTGGGGTGCCTGTGTCTTGTTGATTTTTCGTTTTCCCATTTTATACGCCCACGAGTGGAAGGGCCCTATGCTCTCTAGCTGTGTTTTTTAGATGTTTTAGGAAACACCATGCACTTCTCCAGAGTGGCCGTTGGCAATTTACATCCAGCCCTTCAGCCTAACAAGGCTCCCTTTTCTACCTGGCCTGTCCTGCACTTCTGGTTTTTACACTTTTTTGGATGGCTTTTGGACGGATGGGATGCGAGACTTATTTGTAGTGCTGATTTGCCTTTCCGGCTTGCTTGGTTGGCCAAAAAGGGCCTATGCATTTTTTCCTGAATATATTCAGGAAAAAACGCATAGGCCCTTTTTGGCCAAGTGCATCATTGTCGACGTTTTGCCGCTTTTCATGTGCTCTAAAGGCGATTTGCATCTACCTCCTGAAATCTCGGGGCTTGTCCCCGCACATTCTTCTCTAATATACAACCTCGGAACACTACCTCCAGGAAGACTCTGTTGCCCTAGTAACAAGGGTTGAGAACGTAATAATGCTGCCACCTTGTGGCTCTTTCTCACAACAGCAGCTTTAAACCCAGGGCTAATGGTTGCTTAATAGTCCCAAGGACTGAAGGGCTGTAAATGACACCTTCCCTCAAAAAATGCCCTGGGGTAGGGAATAGGCAAGAAAATTCAACACATGACAAATTTTTCAAGAAGTCAATATGAGGAGAGGAGTTGTACTCACTCTTTAAAAAAAAAGGAGGAAACGAAAAAAAGGACATGCCTAAAGCTCAGTATAAGGAATTATTAGCCACATGCAAATCCAACCTCCAAAAAGGTTTCAGCTCACACCAGTCAAATGACCATCAGCAAAACGTCTACAACCTATAAATGCTGAAGGGGTTTTAGAGAACTTTGTACCTTCTAGCAGCTGGTGGGATGTAAAGTGGTAACAGCATTAACGAAAACTGAATGGAGCTGCTTTAAAAGGTAAAAATTGAGCTACCAGATGATGTAGCAGGGCACCTTTTGAGCATATAATCTAAGACCACCAGAATCGGAAAGACAGAGGCAGGCAAATGTGCACTGCAGCAATATTGAAATAGCTAAGACATGGAAGCAAAAAAAAGGCCCATAAACAGATGAATTGACAAAGAAGAAGTGGTATATGTACAGAATGGAATAGTAGCCTCGGGAAAAAAATGAAGAGTGCCATTTTCAGGACTACAAATGAGCTTAGAAATAATCATATTAGGTAAAGTAAGTCAAAAGGGAATGACAAATATCCTATGATATCATTTATACAAGTTATCCTAAGATTGCTACCAATGAACATACCTCCACAGAAAAAGACACTCACAGACTTATAAAACAAACTAATGGTTAACCGAAATGAAAGGTGGAAGGATGGAAAAATTAGGATTATGGGGCTAACCTAAATAGGCTAATGTATGTTAAATGTATATAAACACTTAACATAAAAACTATATAAATTTCCTGCAATTCTGCCTTGCTTTTCACTCCTCTTCGTTGCCTTCCTTCAATATATTTTTGGACTTGAGTTACCATTTATAACTCTACAGGACTGTGAATTGCAGTGCCCCTGAGCTCCATTTTTCAACTCGCTTTTTTGGAAGCTGGCCGCAAAACCGCAGGATTGCTTAAGGCCCTATTCTGGTTCCGTGCGGCAGGCTGAGCCTGTGGTTAATTCTTCTTCCTGATGGGAAATTAGAGTGGCCTGTGCCTGTCCCAACACCTAGCGCTAGTCTCTCATTGTTTCCCCCTCTTCCCGATCATCCTCAGGACAAACTGCAACCTGTACGGAACAGGAGCTTAAAGGTGCTGATTCTCCAAGAGGGAGATTGCTAGTAAAGCGGCTGGAATGGTGAACCCGAGCACAAGGAGATGAGAAATGGGGTGGGTTTTAGAAACCTTTCCTGATCACACGGTGTACCATCTTCTGGGATTCTCATGCATTTTTTCGATGTAGGAAGATGCCCTTGAACCTGGAGATTTGGGACCCATGGAATGGGAACCACGCAGTATTACTTTAAAGGGTCTGCATTTGCTCACCAAACCTCACCAAACATCTCAGCCCCAAGAGTGTCCACCCTTATGTCGCAATCAGCTGTGGGTCTAGATATGGTCAATCCAGGTGGCATCACATCCCCTGAACGAATTTTGTAAGAATTTCTCTCTCTTTCACTGTCTTTGTTTCACGGGTTTTTAAAAGTAATTGAATTTTATAATGGGGTTTAGCTGCTTTTCACTGCTGTGTTTATGCCGCTTTACACCCACTTGACTCACTTACAGAGAGATATCAATTCATATGTTTTAAGATTCTTACTAGTCAGATATATTCTTGGGCGGTGAATAGGGTGTGTTGAGTCCAGTTCACTGAGCAAGGCGTACTTCTTGTCTATTACATATTGGGTATATGGAATGGTATCTGAGGTAATTTGAAACCCTTGTTTTATGCATCACCCCACCTCACCTTTCCAGTTAAGCAGCCATAGTGTGTTTTCTCAACGAGTGACTCTGTTCTGTTTTGTAATTCAGTTCAAGGGTAGCGGTTTTTACATTCCCTCTATAAGTGATATCTTATGACAAGTGTCTTTTTCTGAGTGACTTATTTCACTTAGAATCGTCGTACCTAAATCCACTCATCATGCTGCTACTAGCCTTATGACGTTGATTTCATGGCTGAGTGATATTGCATTGTACATAAGGACCACAGCTTCTTTATCCATTTTTCTCTTTCCTGGGATATTTAACGTGTAACGAAGTGGAGGTTCTTGTCAACAGAGCAGCCCTAAACTTTGGGGTGCATGTGTCTTGCTGATTTTTAGTTTTCCCAGTATATACGCCCATGAGTGGAAGTGCCCTATGCTCTCTAAGCTGTGTTTTGTAGATGTTTCAGGACACACCGTGCACTTCGCCAGAGTGGCTCTTTGCAATTTACATCCTGCCCATCAGCGTAGCAAGGCTCCCATTTCTCCATGGCCTTTCCTGCATTTCTGGTATTGACCCTTTATTCAGCATGGCCCTTTTGAGCGATGGGAAGCGAGACTTCTTTGTAGCGCTGATTTGCCTTTCCAGGTTTCTTGGTTGACCAAAAAGGGCGTATGCGTTTTTTCCTGAATATATTCAGGAAAAAACGCATACGCCCTTTTTGGCCAAGGGCATCATTGTCGAGGTTTTGCCGCTTTCCATGTGCTTTAAAGGCGATTCAAATCTACCTCCTGAAATCTGTTTCCTGCAATTCTGCCTTGCTTTCAAATCCTCTTCGTTGCCTTCCCTCAATATATTTGTGGACGACAGTTATCATTTATAACTCTGCAGGTTTGTGAATGGCAGTGCCCCTGAGCTCCATTTTTCAACTCGCTCTTTTGGGAGTTGGCCGAAAAACCGCAGGATGGCTTCAGGCCCAATCTGGTTCCGTGAGGCAGGCTGAGCCTGTGGTTAATTCTTCTTCCTGATGGAAATTAGAGTGACCTGTGCCTGTCCGAACACCTAGAGCTACCCTCTCATGGGTTCCCCCTCTTCCCATTCATCCTCAGGACAAATTGCAACCTGTACGAAACAGGAGGTTAAAGGTGCTGATTCTCCAAGTGGGGAGATTGTTAGTAATGCGGCTGGAATGGCGAACCCGAGCACCAGGAGATGAGGAAAGAGGTGCGTTTCAGAAACCTTTCCCGATCACACTGTATACCTTCCACTGGGTTTCCCATGCATTTTTTTGCTCTAAGAAGATTCCCTTGAACCTGGAGATTTGGGACCCATAGAATGGGTACCATGCACTATTACTTTAAAGGGTAGGCGATTGCTCACCCAACCTCACCAATCCTCTCAGCCCCAAGAGTGTCCAGCCTTATATCTAATCCAGCTGTGGGTCTAGATATGGTCGATCCAGGTTGCTTCACTGCCCCTGAACGAATTTTTTACGAATTTCTCTCTCTTTCACTGTCTTTGTTGGGGGGTTTTTGGAATCTATTTTTATAATGGGGTTTAGCTGATTTTCACTGCTGTGTTTATGCTGCTTTACACCCACTTGATTCATTTACAGAGAGATATCAATACATAGGTTTTAAGATTCTTACTAGTCAGATATACTCTTGTGCGGTGAATACGGGGCGTAGAGTCCAGTTCACTGGTCAAGGGGTAGGTGTTGTCTTTTACATATTTGGTTTATGGAACGGTATGTGTGGTAATTTCAAACCCTTGTTTTATGCCTCACCGCACCTCACCTTTCCAGTTAAGCAGCCATCCAGTGTTTTCTAAATGTGTGACTCTGTTCTGTTTTGTAATCAGGTCATGGGTAGCGATTTTTACTTTCCCTCTATAAGTGATAACCTATGATAAGTGTCTTTTTCTGTGTGACTTATTTCACTTAGAAACATCGTACCTAAATCCACTCATCATGCTGCTAGTAGCCGTATGACACTGATTTCATGGCTGAGTGATATGCCATTGTACATAAGTACCACACTTCTTTATCCATTTTTCTCTATCCTGGCATATTTAAGGTGTACTGAAGTGGAGGTTCTTGTAAACAGAGCAGGCCTAAACTTTGGGGTGCCTGTGTCTTGTTGATTTTTCGTTTTCCCATTTTATACGCCCACGAGTGGAAGGGCCCTATGCTCTCTAGCTGTGTTTTTTAGATGTTTTAGGAAACACCATGCACTTCTCCAGAGTGGCCGTTGGCAATTTACATCCAGCCCTTCAGCCTAACAAGGCTCCCTTTTCTACCTGGCCTGTCCTGCACTTCTGGTTTTTACACTTTTTTGGATGGCTTTTGGACGGATGGGAAGCGAGACTTATTTGTAGTGCTGATTTGCCTTTCCGGCTTGCTTGGTTGGCCAAAAAGGGCCTATGCATTTTTTCCTGAATATATTCAGGAAAAAACGCATAGGCCCTTTTTGGCCAAGTGCATCATTGTCGACGTTTTGCCGCTTTTCATGTGCTCTAAAGGCGATTTGCATCTACCTCCTGAAGTCTCGGGGCTTGTCCCCGCACATTCTTCTCTAATATACAACCTCGGAACACTACCTCCAGGAAGACTCTGTTGCCCTAGTAACAAGGGTTGAGAACGTAATAATGCTGCCGCCTTGTGGCTCTTTCTCACAACAGCAGCTTTAAACCCAGGGCTAATGGTTGCTTAATAGTCCCAAGGACTGCAGGGCTGTAAATGACACCTTCCCTCAAAAAATGCCCTGGGGTAGGGAATAGGCAAGAAAATTCAACACATGACAAATTTTTCAAGAAGTCAATATGAGGAGAGGAGTTGTACTCACTCTTTAAAAAAAAAAGAGGAAAAGGAAAAAAGGACATGCCTAAAGCTCAGTATAAGGAATTATTAGCCACATGCAAATCCAACCTCCAAAAAGGTTTCAGCTCACACCAGTCAAATGACCATCAGCAAAACGTCTACAACCTATAAATGCTGAAGGGGTTTTAGAGAACTTTGTACCTTCTAGCAGCTGGTGGGATGTAAAGTGGTAACAGCATTAACGAAAACTGAATGGAGCTGCTTTAAAAGGTAAAAATTGAGCTACCAGATGATGTAGCAGGGCACCTTTTGGGCCTATAATCTAAGACCACCAGAATCGGAAAGACAGAGGCAGGCAAATGTGCACTGCAGCAATATTGAAATAGCTAAGACATGGAAGCAAAAAAAAGGCCCATAAACAGATGAATTGACAAAGAAGAAGTGGTATATGTACAGAATGGAATAGTAGCCTCGGGAAAAAAATGAAGAGTGCCATTTTCAGGACTACAAATGAGCTTAGAAATAATCATATTAGGTAAAGTAAGTCAAAAGGGAATGACAAATATCCTATGATATCATTTATACAAGTTATCCTAAGATTGCTACCAATGAACATACCTCCACAGAAAAAGACACTCACAGACTTATAAAACAAACTAATGGTTAACCAAAATGAAAGGTGGAAGGATGGAAAAATTAGGATTATGGGGCTAACCTAAATAGGCTAATGTATGTTAAATGTATATAAACACTTAACATAAAAACTATATAAATTTCCTGCAATTCTGCCTTGCTTTTAACTCCTCTTCGTTGCCTTCCTTCAATATATTTTTGGACTTGAGTTACCATTTATAACTCTACAGGACTGTGAATTGCAGTGCCCCTGAGCTCCATTTTTCAACTCGCTTTTTTGGAAGCTGGCCGCAAAACCGCAGGATTGCTTAAGGCCCTATTCTGGTTCCGTGCGGCAGGCTGAGCCTGTGGTTAATTCTTCTTCCTGATGGGAAATTAGAGTGGCCTGTGCCTGTCCCAACACCTAGCGCTAGTCTCTCATTGTTTCCCCCTCTTCCCGATCATCCTCAGGACAAACTGCAACCTGTACGGAACAGGAGCTTAAAGGTGCTGATTCTCCAAGAGGGAGATTGCTAGTAAAGCGGCTGGAATGGTGAACCCGAGCACAAGGAGATGAGAAATGGGGTGGGTTTTAGAAACCTTTCCTGATCACACGGTGTACCATCTTCTGGGATTCTCATGCATTTTTTCGATGTAGGAAGATGCCCTTGAACCTGGAGATTTGGGACCCATGGAATGGGAACCACGCAGTATTACTTTAAAGGGTCTGCATTTGCTCACCAAACCTCACCAAACATCTCAGCCCCAAGAGTGTCCACCCTTATGTCGCAATCAGCTGTGGGTCTAGATATGGTCAATCCAGGTGGCATCACATCCCCTGAACGAATTTTGTAAGAATTTCTCTCTCTTTCACTGTCTTTGTTTCACGGGTTTTTAAAAGTAATTGAATTTTATAATGGGGTTTAGCTGCTTTTCACTGCTGTGTTTATGCCGCTTTACACCCACTTGACTCACTTACAGAGAGATATCAATTCATATGTTTTAAGATTCTTACTAGTCAGATATATTCTTGGGCGGTGAAGAGGGTGTGTTGAGTCCAGTTCACTGAGCAAGGCGTACTTCTTGTCTATTACATATTGGGTATATGGAACGGTATCTGAGGTAATTTGAAACCCTTGTTTTATGCATGACCCCACCTCACTTTTCCAGTTAAGCAGCCATAGTGTGTTTTCTCAACGAGTGACTCTGTTCTGTTTTGTAATTCAGTTCAAGGGTAGCGGTTTTTCCATTCCCTGTATAATTGATATCTTATAATAAGTGTCTTTTTCTGTGTGACTTATTTCACTTAGAATCGTCGTACCTAAATCCACTCATCATGCTGCTACTAGCCTTATGACGTTGATTTCATGGCTGAGTGATATTCCATTGTACATAAGGACCACAGCTTCTTTATGCATTTTTCTCTTTCCTGGGATATTTAACGTGTAACGAAGTGGGGGTTCCTGTAAACAGAGCAACCCTAAACTTTGGGGTGCATGTGTCTTGCTGATTTTTAGTTTTCCCAGTATATACGCCCATGAGTGGAAGTGCCCTATGCTCTCTAAGCTGTGTTTTGTAGATGTTTCAGGACACACCGTGCACTTCGCCAGAGTGGCTCTTTGCAATTTACATCCTGCCCATCAGCGTAGCAAGGCTCCCATTTCTCCATGGCCTTTCCTGCATTTCTGGTATTGACCCTTTATTCAGCATGGCCCTTTTGAGCGATGGGAAGCGAGACTTCTTTGTAGCGCTGATTTGCCTTTCCAGGTTTCTTGGTTGACCAAAAAGGGCGTATGCGTTTTTTCCTGAATATATTCAGGAAAAAACGCATACGCCCTTTTTGGGCAAGGGCATCATTGTCGAGGTTTTGCCGCTTTCCATGTGCTTTAAAGGCGATTCGAATCTACCTCCTGAAATCTGTTTCCTGCAATTCTGCCTTGCTTTCAAATCCTCTTCGTTGCCTTCCCTCAATATATTTGTGGACGACAGTTATCATTTATAACTCTGCAGGTTTGTGAATGGCAGTGCCCCTGAGCTCCATTTTTCAACTCGCTCTTTTGGGAGTTGGCCGAAAAACCGCAGGATGGCTTCAGGCCCAATCTGGTTCCGTGAGGCAGGCTGAGCCTGTGGTTAATTCTTCTTCCTGATGGAAATTAGAGTGACCTGTGCCTGTCCGAACACCTAGAGCTACCCTCTCATGGGTTCCCCCTCTTCCCATTCATCCTCAGGACAAATTGCAACCTGTACGAAACAGGAGGTTAAAGGTGCTGATTCTCCAAGTGGGGAGATTGTTAGTAATGCGGCTGGAATGGCGAACCCGAGCACCAGGAGATGAGGAAAGAGGTGCGTTTCAGAAACCTTTCCCGATCACACTGTATACCTTCCACTGGGTTTCCCATGCATTTTTTTGCTCTAAGAAGATTCCCTTGAACCTGGAGATTTGGGACCCATAGAATGGGTACCATGCACTATTACTTTAAAGGGTAGGCGATTGCTCACCCAACCTCACCAATCCTCTCAGCCCCAAGAGTGTCCAGCCTTATATCTAATCCAGCTGTGGGTCTAGATATGGTCGATCCAGGTTGCTTCACTGCCCCTGAACGAATTTTTTACGAATTTCTCTCTCTTTCACTGTCTTTGTTGGGGGGTTTTTGGAATCTATTTTTATAATGGGGTTTAGCTGATTTTCACTGCTGTGTTTATGCTGCTTTACACCCACTTGATTCATTTACAGAGAGATATCAATACATAGGTTTTAAGATTCTTACTAGTCAGATATACTCTTGTGCGGTGAATACGGGGCGTAGAGTCCAGTTCACTGGTCAAGGGGTAGGTGTTGTCTTTTAAATATTTGGTTTATGGAACGGTATGTGTGGTAATTTCAAACCCTTGTTTTATGCCTCACCGCACCTCACCTTTCCAATTAAGCAGCCATCCAGTGTTTTCTAAATGTGTGACTCTGTTCTGTTTTGTAATCAGGTCATGGGTAGCGATTTTTACTTTCCCTCTATAAGTGATAACCTATGATAAGTGTCTTTTTCTGTGTGACTTATTTCACTTAGAAACATTGTACCTAAATCCACTCATCATGCTGCTAGTAGCCGTATGACACTGATTTCATGGCTGAGTGATATGCCATTGTACATAAGTACCACACTTCTTTATCCATTTTTCTCTATCCTGGCATATTTAAGGTGTACTGAAGTGGAGGTTCTTGTAAACAGAGCAGGCCTAAACTTTGGGGTGCCTGTGTCTTGTTGATTTTTCGTTTTCCCATTTTATACGCCCACGAGTGGAAGGGCCCTATGCTCTCTAGCTGTGTTTTTTAGATGTTTTAGGAAACACCATGCACTTCTCCAGAGTGGCCGTTGGCAATTTACATCCAGCCCTTCAGCCTAACAAGGCTCCCTTTTCTACCTGGCCTGTCCTGCACTTCTGGTTTTTACATTTTTTGGATGGCTTTTGGACGGATGGGAAGCGAGACTTATTTGTAGTGCTGATTTGCCTTTCCGGCTTGCTTGGTTGGCCAAAAAGGGCCTATGCATTTTTTCCTGAATATATTCAGGAGAAAACGCATAGGCCCTTTTTGGCCAAGTGCATCATTGTCGACGTTTTGCCGCTTTTCATGTGCTCTAAAGGCGATTTGCATCTACCTCCTGAAATCTCGGGGCTTGTCCCCGCACATTCTTCTCTAATATACAACCTCGGAACACTACCTCCAGGAAGACTCTGTTGCCCTAGTAACAAGGGTTGAGAACGTAATAATGCTGCCGCCTTGTGGCTCTTTCTCACAACAGCAGCTTTAAACCCAGGGCTAATGGTTGCTTAATAGTCCCAAGGACTGCAGGGCTGTAAATGACACCTTCCCTCAAAAAATGCCCTGGGGTAGGGAATAGGCAAGAAAATTCAACACATGACAAATTTTTCAAGAAGTCAATATGAGGAGAGGAGTTGTACTCACTCTTTAAAAAAAAAAGAGGAAAAGGAAAAAAGGACATGCCTAAAGCTCAGTATAAGGAATTATTAGCCACATGCAAATCCAACCTCCAAAAAGGTTTCAGCTCACACCAGTCAAATGACCATCAGCAAAACGTCTACAACCTATAAATGCTGAAGGGGTTTTAGAGAACTTTGTACCTTCTAGCAGCTGGTGGGATGTAAAGTGGTAACAGCATTAACGAAAACTGAATGGAGCTGCTTTAAAAGGTAAAAATTGAGCTACCAGATGATGTAGCAGGGCACCTTTTGGGCCTATAATCTAAGACCACCAGAATCGGAAAGACAGAGGCAGGCAAATGTGCACTGCAGCAATATTGAAATAGCTAAGACATGGAAGCAAGAAAAAGGCCCATAAACAGATGAATTGACAAAGAAGAAGTGGTATATGTACAGAATGGAATAGTAGCCTCGGGAAAAAAATGAAGAGTGCCATTTTCAGGACTACAAATGAGCTTAGAAATAATCATATTAGGTAAAGTAAGTCAAAAGGGAATGACAAATATCCTATGATATCATTTATACAAGTTATCCTAAGATTGCTACCAATGAACATACCTCCACAGAAAAAGACACTCACAGACTTATAAAACAAACTAATGGTTAACCAAAATGAAAGGTGGAAGGATGGAAAAATTAGGATTATGGGGCTAACCTAAATAGGCTAATGTATGTTAAATGTATATAAACACTTAACATAAAAACTATATAAATTTCCTGCAATTCTGCCTTGCTTTTAACTCCTCTTCGTTGCCTTCCTTCAATATATTTTTGGACTTGAGTTACCATTTATAACTCTACAGGACTGTGAATTGCAGTGCCCCTGAGCTCCATTTTTCAACTCGCTTTTTTGGAAGCTGGCCGCAAAACCGCAGGATTGCTTAAGGCCCTATTCTGGTTCCGTGCGGCAGGCTGAGCCTGTGGTTAATTCTTCTTCCTGATGGGAAATTAGAGTGGCCTGTGCCTGTCCCAACACCTAGCGCTAGTCTCTCATTGTTTCCCCCTCTTCCCGATCATCCTCAGGACAAACTGCAACCTGTACGGAACAGGAGCTTAAAGGTGCTGATTCTCCAAGAGGGAGATTGCTAGTAAAGCGGCTGGAATGGTGAACCCGAGCACAAGGAGATGAGAAATGGGGTGGGTTTTAGAAACCTTTCCTGATCACACGGTGTACCATCTTCTGGGATTCTCATGCATTTTTTCGATGTAGGAAGATGCCCTTGAACCTGGAGATTTGGGACCCATGGAATGGGAACCACGCAGTATTACTTTAAAGGGTCTGCATTTGCTCACCAAACCTCACCAAACATCTCAGCCCCAAGAGTGTCCACCCTTATGTCGCAATCAGCTGTGGGTCTAGATATGGTCAATCCAGGTGGCATCACATCCCCTGAACGAATTTTGTAAGAATTTCTCTCTCTTTCACTGTCTTTGTTTCACGGGTTTTTAAAAGTAATTGAATTTTATAATGGGGTTTAGCTGCTTTTCACTGCTGTGTTTATGCCGCTTTACACCCACTTGACTCACTTACAGAGAGATATCAATTCATATGTTTTAAGATTCTTACTAGTCAGATATATTCTTGGGCGGTGAAGAGGGTGTGTTGAGTCCAGTTCACTGAGCAAGGCGTACTTCTTGTCTATTACATATTGGGTATATGGAACGGTATCTGAGGTAATTTGAAACCCTTGTTTTATGCATGACCCCACCTCACTTTTCCAGTTAAGCAGCCATAGTGTGTTTTCTCAACGAGTGACTCTGTTCTGTTTTGTAATTCAGTTCAAGGGTAGCGGTTTTTCCATTCCCTGTATAATTGATATCTTATAATAAGTGTCTTTTTCTGTGTGACTTATTTCACTTAGAATCGTCGTACCTAAATCCACTCATCATGCTGCTACTAGCCTTATGACGTTGATTTCATGGCTGAGTGATATTCCATTGTACATAAGGACCACAGCTTCTTTATGCATTTTTCTCTTTCCTGGGATATTTAACGTGTAACGAAGTGGGGGTTCCTGTAAACAGAGCAACCGTAAACTTTGGGGTGCATGTGTCATGCTGATTTTTAGTTTTCCCAGTATATATGCCCATGAGTGGAAGTGCCCTATGCTCTCTAAGCTGTGTTTTGTAGATGTTTCAGGACACACCGTGCACTTCGCCAGAGTGGCTCTTCGCAATTTATGTCCTGCCCATCAGCGTAGCAAGGCTCCCATTTCTCCATGGCCTTTCCTGCATTTCTGGTATTGACCCTTTATTCAGCATGGCCCTTTTGAGCGATGGGAAGCGAGACTTCTTTGTAGCGCTGATTTGCCTTTCCAGGTTTCTTGGTTGACCAAAAAGGGCTTATGCGTTTTTTCCTGAATATATTCAGGAAAAAACGCATACGCCCTTTTTGGCCAAGGGCATCATTGTCGAGGTTTTGCCGCTTTCCATGTGCTTTAAAGGCGATTCGAATCTACCTCCTGAAATCTGTTTCCTGCAATTCTGCCTTGCTTTCAAATCCTCTTCGTTGCCTTCCCTCAATATATTTGTGGACGACAGTTATTTATAACTCTGCAGGTTTGTGAATGGCAGTGCCCCTGAGCTCCATTTTTCAACTCGCTCTTTTGGGAGTTGGCCGAAAAACCGCAGGATGGCTTCAGGCCCAATCTGGTTCCGTGGGGCAGGCTGAGCCTGTGGTTAATTCTTCTTCCTGATGGAAATTAGAGTGACCTGTGCCTGTCCGAACACCTAGAGCTACCCTCTCATGGGTTCCCCCTCTTCCCATTCATCCTCAGGACAAATTGCAACCTGTACGAAACAGGAGGTTAAAGGTGCTGATTCTCCAAGTGGGGAGATTGTTAGTAATGCGGCTGGAATGGCGAACCCGAGCACCAGGAGATGAGGAAAGAGGTGCGTTTCAGAAACCTTTCCCGATCACACTGTATACCTTCCACTGGGTTTCCCATGCATTTTTTTGCTCTAAGAAGATTCCCTTGAACCTGGAGATTTGGGACCCATAGAATGGGTACCATGCACTATTACTTTAAAGGGTAGGCGATTGCTCACCCAACCTCACCAATCCTCTCAGCCCCAAGAGTGTCCAGCCTTATATCTAATCCAGCTGTGGGTCTAGATATGGTCGATCCAGGTTGCTTCACTGCCCCTGAACGAATTTTTTACGAATTTCTCTCTCTTTCACTGTCTTTGTTGGGGGGTTTTTGGAATCTATTTTTATAATGGGGTTTAGCTGATTTTCACTGCTGTGTTTATGCTGCTTTACACCCACTTGATTCATTTACAGAGAGATATCAATACATAGGTTTTAAGATTCTTACTAGTCAGATATACTCTTGTGCGGTGAATACGGGGCGTAGAGTCCAGTTCACTGGTCAAGGGGTAGGTGTTGTCTTTTACATATTTGGTTTATGGAACGGTATGTGTGGTAATTTCAAACCCTTGTTTTATGCCTCACCGCACCTCACCTTTCCAGTTAAGCAGCCATCCAGTGTTTTCTAAATGTGTGACTCTGTTCTGTTTTGTAATCAGGTCATGGGTAGCGATTTTTACTTTCCCTCTATAAGTGATAACCTATGATAAGTGTCTTTTTCTGTGTGACTTATTTCACTTAGAAACATCGTACCTAAATCCACTCATCATGCTGCTAGTAGCCGTATGACACTGATTTCATGGCTGAGTGATATGCCATTGTACATAAGTACCACACTTCTTTATCCATTTTTCTCTATCCTGGCATATTTAAGGTGTACTGAAGTGGAGGTTCTTGTAAACAGAGCAGGCCTAAACTTTGGGGTGCCTGTGTCTTGTTGATTTTTCGTTTTCCCATTTTATACACCCACGAGTGGAAGGGCCCTATGCTCTCTAGCTGTGTTTTTTAGATGTTTTAGGAAACACCATGCACTTCTCCAGAGTGGCCGTTGGCAATTTACATCCAGCCCTTCAGCCTAACAAGGCTCCCTTTTCTACCTGGCCTGTCCTGCACTTCTGGTTTTTACATTTTTTGGATGGCTTTTGGACGGATGGGAAGCGAGACTTATTTGTAGTGCTGATTTGCCTTTCCGGCTTGCTTGGTTGGCCAAAAAGGGCCTATGCATTTTTTCCTGAATATATTCAGGAGAAAACGCATAGGCCCTTTTTGGCCAAGTGCATCATTGTCGACGTTTTGCCGCTTTTCATGTGCTCTAAAGGCGATTTGCATCTACCTCCTGAAATCTCGGGGCTTGTCCCCGCACATTCTTCTCTAATATACAACCTCGGAACACTACCTCCAGGAAGACTCTGTTGCCCTAGTAACAAGGGTTGAGAACGTAATAATGCTGCCGCCTTGTGGCTCTTTCTCACAACAGCAGCTTTAAACCCAGGGCTAATGGTTGCTTAATAGTCCCAAGGACTGCAGGGCTGTAAATGACACCTTCCCTCAAAAAATGCCCTGGGGTAGGGAATAGGCAAGAAAATTCAACACATGACAAATTTTTCAAGAAGTCAATATGAGGAGAGGAGTTGTACTCACTCTTTAAAAAAAAAAGAGGAAAAGGAAAAAAGGACATGCCTAAAGCTCAGTATAAGGAATTATTAGCCACATGCAAATCCAACCTCCAAAAAGGTTTCAGCTCACACCAGTCAAATGACCATCAGCAAAACGTCTACAACCTAAAAATGCTGAAGGGGTTTTAGAGAACTTTGTACCTTCTAGCAGCTGGTGGGATGTAAAGTGGTAACAGCATTAACGAAAACTGAATGGAGCTGCTTTAAAAGGTAAAAATTGAGCTACCAGATGATGTAGCAGGGCACCTTTTGGGCCTATAATCTAAGACCACCAGAATCGGAAAGACAGAGGCAGGCAAATGTGCACTGCAGCAATATTGAAATAGCTAAGACATGGAAGCAAGAAAAAGGCCCATAAACAGATGAATTGACAAAGAAGAAGTGGTATATGTACAGAATGGAATAGTAGCCTCGGGAAAAAAATGAAGAGTGCCATTTTCAGGACTACAAATGAGCTTAGAAATAATCATATTAGGTAAAGTAAGTCAAAAGGGAATGACAAATATCCTATGATATCATTTATACAAGTTATCCTAAGATTGCTACCAATGAACATACCTCCACAGAAAAAGACACTCACAGACTTATAAAACAAACTAATGGTTAACCAAAATGAAAGGTGGAAGGATGGAAAAATTAGGATTATGGGGCTAACCTAAATAGGCTAATGTATGTTAAATGTATATAAACACTTAACATAAAAACTATATAAATTTCCTGCAATTCTGCCTTGCTTTTAACTCCTCTTCGTTGCCTTCCTTCAATATATTTTTGGACTTGAGTTACCATTTATAACTCTACAGGACTGTGAATTGCAGTGCCCCTGAGCTCCATTTTTCAACTCGCTTTTTTGGAAGCTGGCCGCAAAACCGCAGGATTGCTTAAGGCCCTATTCTGGTTCCGTGCGGCAGGCTGAGCCTGTGGTTAATTCTTCTTCCTGATGGGAAATTAGAGTGGCCTGTGCCTGTCCCAACACCTAGCGCTAGTCTCTCATTGTTTCCCCCTCTTCCCGATCATCCTCAGGACAAACTGCAACCTGTACGGAACAGGAGCTTAAAGGTGCTGATTCTCCAAGAGGGAGATTGCTAGTAAAGCGGCTGGAATGGTGAACCCGAGCACAAGGAGATGAGAAATGGGGTGGGTTTTAGAAACCTTTCCTGATCACACGGTGTACCATCTTCTGGGATTCTCATGCATTTTTTCGATGTAGGAAGATGCCCTTGAACCTGGAGATTTGGGACCCATGGAATGGGAACCACGCAGTATTACTTTAAAGGGTCTGCATTTGCTCACCAAACCTCACCAAACATCTCAGCCCCAAGAGTGTCCACCCTTATGTCGCAATCAGCTGTGGGTCTAGATATGGTCAATCCAGGTGGCATCACATCCCCTGAACGAATTTTGTAAGAATTTCTCTCTCTTTCACTGTCTTTGTTTCACGGGTTTTTAAAAGTAATTGAATTTTATAATGGGGTTTAGCTGCTTTTCACTGCTGTGTTTATGCCGCTTTACACCCACTTGACTCACTTACAGAGAGATATCAATTCATATGTTTTAAGATTCTTACTAGTCAGATATATTCTTGGGCGGTGAAGAGGGTGTGTTGAGTCCAGTTCACTGAGCAAGGCGTACTTCTTGTCTATTACATATTGGGTATATGGAACGGTATCTGAGGTAATTTGAAACCCTTGTTTTATGCATGACCCCACCTCACTTTTCCAGTTAAGCAGCCATAGTGTGTTTTCTCAACGAGTGACTCTGTTCTGTTTTGTAATTCAGTTCAAGGGTAGCGGTTTTTCCATTCCCTGTATAATTGATATCTTATAATAAGTGTCTTTTTCTGTGTGACTTATTTCACTTAGAATCGTCGTACCTAAATCCACTCATCATGCTGCTACTAGCCTTATGACGTTGATTTCATGGCTGAGTGATATTCCATTGTACATAAGGACCACAGCTTCTTTATGCATTTTTCTCTTTCCTGGGATATTTAACGTGTAACGAAGTGGGGGTTCCTGTAAACAGAGCAACCGTAAACTTTGGGGTGCATGTGTCATGCTGATTTTTAGTTTTCCCAGTATATATGCCCATGAGTGGAAGTGCCCTATGCTCTCTAAGCTGTGTTTTGTAGATGTTTCAGGACACACCGTGCACTTCGCCAGAGTGGCTCTTCGCAATTTATATCCTGCCCATCAGCGTAGCAAGGCTCCCATTTCTCCATGGCCTTTCCTGCATTTCTGGTATTGACCCTTTATTCAGCATGGCCCTTTTGAGCGATGGGAAGCGAGACTTCTTTGTAGCGCTGATTTGCCTTTCCAGGTTTCTTGGTTGACCAAAAAGGGCTTATGCGTTTTTTCCTGAATATATTCAGGAAAAAACGCATACGCCCTTTTTGGCCAAGGGCATCATTGTCGAGGTTTTGCCGCTTTCCATGTGCTTTAAAGGCGATTCGAATCTACCTCCTGAAATCTGTTTCCTGCAATTCTGCCTTGCTTTCAAATCCTCTTCGTTGCCTTCCCTCAATATATTTGTGGACGACAGTTATTTATAACTCTGCAGGTTTGTGAATGGCAGTGCCCCTGAGCTCCATTTTTCAACTCGCTCTTTTGGGAGTTGGCCGAAAAACCGCAGGATGGCTTCAGGCCCAATCTGGTTCCGTGGGGCAGGCTGAGCCTGTGGTTAATTCTTCTTCCTGATGGAAATTAGAGTGACCTGTGCCTGTCCGAACACCTAGAGCTACCCTCTCATGGGTTCCCCCTCTTCCCATTCATCCTCAGGACAAATTGCAACCTGTACGAAACAGGAGGTTAAAGGTGCTGATTCTCCAAGTGGGGAGATTGTTAGTAATGCGGCTGGAATGGCGAACCCGAGCACCAGGAGATGAGGAAAGAGGTGCGTTTCAGAAACCTTTCCCGATCACACTGTATACCTTCCACTGGGTTTCCCATGCATTTTTTTGCTCTAAGAAGATTCCCTTGAACCTGGAGATTTGGGACCCATAGAATGGGTACCATGCACTATTACTTTAAAGGGTAGGCGATTGCTCACCCAACCTCACCAATCCTCTCAGCCCCAAGAGTGTCCAGCCTTATATCTAATCCAGCTGTGGGTCTAGATATGGTCGATCCAGGTTGCTTCACTGCCCCTGAACGAATTTTTTACGAATTTCTCTCTCTTTCACTGTCTTTGTTGGGGGGTTTTTGGAATCTATTTTTATAATGGGGTTTAGCTGATTTTCACTGCTGTGTTTATGCTGCTTTACACCCACTTGATTCATTTACAGAGAGATATCAATACATAGGTTTTAAGATTCTTACTAGTCAGATATACTCTTGTGCGGTGAATACGGGGCGTAGAGTCCAGTTCACTGGTCAAGGGGTAGGTGTTGTCTTTTACATATTTGGTTTATGGAACGGTATGTGTGGTAATTTCAAACCCTTGTTTTATGCCTCACCGCACCTCACCTTTCCAGTTAAGCAGCCATCCAGTGTTTTCTAAATGTGTGACTCTGTTCTGTTTTGTAATCAGGTCATGGGTAGCGATTTTTACTTTCCCTCTATAAGTGATAACCTATGATAAGTGTCTTTTTCTGTGTGACTTATTTCACTTAGAAACATCGTACCTAAATCCACTCATCATGCTGCTAGTAGCCGTATGACACTGATTTCATGGCTGAGTGATATGCCATTGTACATAAGTACCACACTTCTTTATCCATTTTTCTCTATCCTGGCATATTTAAGGTGTACTGAAGTGGAGGTTCTTGTAAACAGAGCAGGCCTAAACTTTGGGGTGCCTGTGTCTTGTTGATTTTTCGTTTTCCCATTTTATACGCCCACGAGTGGAAGAGCCCTATGCTCTCCAGCTGTGTTTTTTAGATGTTTTAGGAAACACCATGCACTTCTCCAGAGTGGCCGTTGGCAATTTACATCCAGCCCTTCAGCCTAACAAGGCTCCCTTTTCTACCTGGCCTGTCCTGCACTTCTGGTTTTTACACTTTTTTGGATGGCTTTTGGACGGATGGGAAGCGAGACTTATTTGTAGTGCTGATTTGCCTTTCCGGCTTGCTTGGTTGGCCAAAAAGGGCCTATGCATTTTTTCCTGAATATATTCAGGAAAAAACGCATAGGCCCTTTTTGGCCAAGTGCATCATTGTCGACGTTTTGCCGCTTTTCATGTGCTCTAAAGGCGATTTGCATCTACCTCCTGAAATCTCGGGGCTTGTCCCCGCACATTCTTCTCTAATATACAACCTCGGAACACTACCTCCAGGAAGACTCTGTTGCCCTAGTAACAAGGGTTGAGAACGTAATAATGCTGCCGCCTTGTGGCTCTTTCTCACAACAGCAGCTTTAAACCCAGGGCTAATGGTTGCTTAATAGTCCCAAGGACTGCAGGGCTGTAAATGACACCTTCCCTCAAAAAATGCCCTGGGGTAGGGAATAGGCAAGAAAATTCAACACATGACAAATTTTTCAAGAAGTCAATATGAGGAGAGGAGTTGTACTCACTCTTTAAAAAAAAAAGAGGAAAAGAAAAAAAGGACATGCCTAAAGCTCAGTATAAGGAATTATTAGCCACATGCAAATCCAACCTCCAAAAAGATTTCAGCTCACACCAGTCAAATGACCATCAGCAAAACGTCTACAACCTATAAATGCTGAAGGGGTTTTAGAGAACTTTGTACCTTCTAGCAGCTGGTGGGATGTAAAGTGGTAACAGCATTAACGAAAACTGAATGGAGCTGCTTTAAAAGGTAAAAATTGAGCTACCAGATGATGTAGCAGGGCACCTTTTGAGCCTATAATCTAAGACCACCAGAATCGGAAAGACAGAGGCAGGCAAATGTGCACTGCAGCAATATTGAAATAGCTAAGACATGGAAGCAAAAAAAAGGCCCATAAACAGATGAATTGACAAAGAAGAAGTGGTATATGAACAGAATGGAATAGTAGCCTCGGGAAAAAAATGAAGAGTGCCATTTTCAGGACTACAAATGAGCTTAGAAATAATCATATTAGGTAAAGTAAGTCAAAAGGGAATGACAAATATCCTATGATATCATTTATACAAGTTATCCTAAGATTGCTACCAATGAACATACCTCCACAGAAAAAGACACTCACAGACTTATAAAACAAACTAATGGTTAACCAAAATGAAAGGTGGAAGGATGGAAAAATTAGGATTATGGGGCTAACCTAAATAGGCTAATGTATGTTAAATGTATATAAACACTTAACATAAAAACTATATAAATTTCCTGCAATTCTGCCTTGCTTTTAACTCCTCTTCGTTGCCTTCCTTCAATATATTTTTGGACTTGAGTTACCATTTATAACTCTACAGGACTGTGAATTGCAGTGCCCCTGAGCTCCATTTTTCAACTCGCTTTTTTGGAAGCTGGCCGCAAAACCGCAGGATTGCTTAAGGCCCTATTCTGGTTCCGTGCGGCAGGCTGAGCCTGTGGTTAATTCTTCTTCCTGATGGGAAATTAGAGTGGCCTGTGCCTGTCCCAACACCTAGCGCTAGTCTCTCATTGTTTCCCCCTCTTCCCGATCATCCTCAGGACAAACTGCAACCTGTACGGAACAGGAGCTTAAAGGTGCTGATTCTCCAAGAGGGAGATTGCTAGTAAAGCGGCTGGAATGGTGAACCCGAGCACAAGGAGATGAGAAATGGGGTGGGTTTTAGAAACCTTTCCTGATCACACGGTGTACCATCTTCTGGGATTCTCATGCATTTTTTCGATGTAGGAAGATGCCCTTGAACCTGGAGATTTGGGACCCATGGAATGGGAACCACGCAGTATTACTTTAAAGGGTCTGCATTTGCTCACCAAACCTCACCAAACATCTCAGCCCCAAGAGTGTCCACCCTTATGTCGCAATCAGCTGTGGGTCTAGATATGGTCAATCCAGGTGGCATCACATCCCCTGAACGAATTTTGTAAGAATTTCTCTCTCTTTCACTGTCTTTGTTTCACGGGTTTTTAAAAGTAATTGAATTTTATAATGGGGTTTAGCTGCTTTTCACTGCTGTGTTTATGCCGCTTTACACCCACTTGACTCACTTACAGAGAGATATCAATTCATATGTTTTAAGATTCTTACTAGTCAGATATATTCTTGGGCGGTGAATAGGGTGTGTTGAGTCCAGTTCACTGAGCAAGGCGTACTTCTTGTCTATTACATATTGGGTATATGGAATGGTATCTGAGGTAATTTGAAACCCTTGTTTTATGCATCACCCCACCTCACCTTTCCAGGTAAGCAGCCATAGTGTGTTTTCTCAACGAGTGACTCTGTTCTGTTTTGTAATTCAGTTCAAGGGTAGCGGTTTTTACATTCCCTCTATAAGTGATATCTTATGACAAGTGTCTTTTTCTGAGTGACTTATTTCACTTAGAATCGTCGTACCTAAATCCACTCATCATGCTGCTACTAGCCTTATGACGTTGATTTCATGGCTGAGTGATATTGCATTGTACATAAGGACCACAGCTTCTTTATCCATTTTTCTCTTTCCTGGGATATTTAACGTGTAACGAAGTGGAGGTTCTTGTCAACAGAGCAGCCCTAAACTTTGGGGTGCATGTGTCGTGCTGATTTTTAGTTTTCCCAGTATATACGCCCATGAGTGGAAGTGCCCTATGCTCTCTAAGCTGTGTTTTGTAGATGTTTCAGGACACACCGTGCACTTCGCCAGAGTGGCTCTTTGCAATTTACATCCTGCCCATCAGCGTAGCAAGGCTCCCATTTCTCCATGGCCTTTCCTGCATTTCTGGTATTGACCCTTTATTCAGCATGGCCCTTTTGAGCGATGGGAAGCGAGACTTCTTTGTAGCGCTGATTTGCCTTTCCAGGTTTCTTGGTTGACCAAAAAGGGCGTATGCGTTTTTTCCTGAATATATTCAGGAAAAAACGCATACGCCCTTTTTGGCCAAGGGCATCATTGTCGAGGTTTTGCCGCTTTCCATGTGCTTTAAAGGCGATTCGAATCTACCTCCTGAAATCTGTTTCCTGCAATTCTGCCTTGCTTTCAAATCCTCTTCGTTGCCTTCCCTCAATATATTTGTGGACGACAGTTATCATTTATAACTCTGCAGGTTTGTGAATGGCAGTGCCCCTGAGCTCCATTTTTCAACTCGCTCTTTTGGGAGTTGGCCGAAAAACCGCAGGATGGCTTCAGGCCCAATCTGGTTCCGTGGGGCAGGCTGAGCCTGTGGTTAATTCTTCTTCCTGATGGAAATTAGAGTGACCTGTGCCTGTCCGAACACCTAGAGCTACCCTCTCATGGGTTCCCCCTCTTCCCATTCATCCTCAGGACAAATTGCAACCTGTACGAAACAGGAGGTTAAAGGTGCTGATTCTCCAAGTGGGGAGATTGTTAGTAATGCGGCTGGAATGGCGAACCCGAGCACCAGGAGATGAGGAAAGAGGTGCGTTTCAGAAACATTTCCCGATCACACTGTATACCTTCCACTGGGTTTCCCATGCATTTTTTTGCTCTAAGAAGATTCCCTTGAACCTGGAGATTTGGGACCCATAGAATGGGTACCATGCACTATTACTTTAAAGGGTAGGCGATTGCTCACCCAACCTCACCAATCCTCTCAGCCCCAAGAGTGTCCAGCCTTATATCTAATCCAGCTGTGGGTCTAGATATGGTCGATCCAGGTTGCTTCACTGCCCCTGAACGAATTTTTTACGAATTTCTCTCTCTTTCACTGTCCTTGTTGGGGGGTTTTTGGAATCTATTTTTATAATGGGGTTTAGCTGATTTTCACTGCTGTGTTTATGCTGCTTTACACCCACTTGATTCATTTACAGAGAGATATCAATACATAGGTTTTAAGATTCTTACTAGTCAGATATACTCTTGTGCGGTGAATACGGGGCGTAGAGTCCAGTTCACTGGTCAAGGGGTAGGTGTTGTCTTTTACATATTTGGTTTATGGAACGGTATGTGTGGTAATTTCAAACCCTTGTTTTATGCCTCACCGCACCTCACCTTTCCAGTTAAGCAGCCATCCAGTGTTTTCTAAATGTGTGACTCTGTTCTGTTTTGTAATCAGGTCATGGGTAGCGATTTTTACTTTCCCTCTATAAGTGATAACCTATGATAAGTGTCTTTTTCTGTGTGACTTATTTCACTTAGAAACATCGTACCTAAATCCACTCATCATGCTGCTAGTAGCCGTATGACACTGATTTCATGGCTGAGTGATATGCCATTGTACATAAGTACCACACTTCTTTATCCATTTTTCTCTATCCTGGCATATTTAAGGTGTACTGAAGTGGAGGTTCTTGTAAACAGAGCAGGCCTAAACTTTGGGGTGCCTGTGTCTTGTTGATTTTTCGTTTTCCCATTTTATACGCCCACGAGTGGAAGGGCCCTATGCTCTCCAGCTGTGTTTTTTAGATGTTTTAGGAAACACCATGCACTTCTCCAGAGTGGCCGTTGGCAATTTACATCCAGCCCTTCAGCCTAACAAGGCTCCCTTTTCTACCTGGCCTGTCCTGCACTTCTGGTTTTTACACTTTTTTGGATGGCTTTTGGACGGATGGGAAGCGAGACTTATTTGTAGTGCTGATTTGCCTTTCCGGCTTGCTTGGTTGGCCAAAAAGGGCCTATGCATTTTTTCCTGAATATATTCAGGAAAAAACGCATAGGCCCTTTTTGGCCAAGTGCATCATTGTCGACGTTTTGCCGCTTTTCATGTGCTCTAAAGGCGATTTGCATCTACCTCCTGAAATCTCGGGGCTTGTCCCCGCACATTCTTCTCTAATATACAACCTCGGAACACTACCTCCAGGAAGACTCTGTTGCCCTAATAACAAGGGTTGAGAACGTAATAATGCTGCCGCCTTGTGGCTCTTTCTCACAACAGCAGCTTTAAACCCAGGGCTAATGGTTGCTTAATAGTCCCAAGGACTGAAGGGCTGTAAATGACACCTTCCCTCAAAAAATGCCCTGGGGTAGGGAATAGGCAAGAAAATTCAACACATGACAAATTTTTCAAGAAGTCAATATGAGGAGAGGAGTTGTACTCACTCTTTAAAAAAAAAGAGGAAAAGGAAAAAAGGACATGCCTAAAGCTCAGTATAAGGAATTATTAGCCACATGCAAATCCAACCTCCAAAAAGGTTTCAGCTCACACCAGTCAAATGACCATCAGCAAAACGTCTACAACCTAGAAATGCTGAAGGGGTTTTAGAGAACTTTGTACCTTCTAGCAGCTGGTGGGATGTAAAGTGGTAACAGCATTAACGAAAACTGAATGGAGCTGCTTTAAAAGGTAAAAATTGAGCTACCAGATGATGTAGCAGGGCACCTTTTGAGCCTATAATCTAAGACCACCAGAATCGGAAAGACAGAGGCAGGCAAATGTGCACTGCAGCAATATTGAAATAGCTAAGACATGGAAGCAAAAAAAAGGCCCATAAACAGATGAATTGACAAAGAAGAAGTGGTATATGTACAGAATGGAATAGTAGCCTCGGGAAAAAAATGAAGAGTGCCATTTTCAGGACTACAAATGAGCTTAGAAATAATCATATTAGGTAAAGTAAGTCAAAAGGGAATGACAAATATCCTATGATATCATTTATACAAGTTATCCTAAGATTGCTACCAATGAACATACCTCCACAGAAAAAGACACTCACAGACTTATAAAACAAACTAATGGTTAACCAAAATGAAAGGTGGAAGGATGGAAAAATTAGGATTATGGGGCTAACCTAAATAGGCTAATGTATGTTAAATGTATATAAACACTTAACATAAAAACTATATAAATTTCCTGCAATTCTGCCTTGCTTTTAACTCCTCTTCGTTGCCTTCCTTCAATATATTTTTGGACTTGAGTTACCATTTATAACTCTACAGGACTGTGAATTGCAGTGCCCCTGAGCTCCATTTTTCAACTCGCTTTTTTGGAAGCTGGCCGCAAAACCGCAGGATTGCTGAAGGCCCTATTCTGGTTCCGTGCGGCAGGCTGAGCCTGTGGTTAATTCTTCTTCCTGATGGGAAATTAGAGTGGCCTGTGCCTGTCCCAACACCTAGCGCTAGACTCTCATTGTTTCCCCCTCTTCCCGTTCATCCTCAGGAAAAACTGCAACCTGTACGGAACAGGAGCTTAAAGGTGCTGATTCTCCAAGAGGGAGATTGCTAGTAAAGCGGCTGGAATGGCGAACCCGAGCACAAGGAGATGAGAAATGGGGTGGGTTTTAGAAACCTTTCCTGATCACACGGTGTACCATCTTCTGGGATTCTCATGCATTTTTTCGATGTAGGAAGATGCCCTTGAACCTGGAGATTTGGGACCCATGGGATGGGAACCACGCAGTATTACTTTAAAGGGTCTGCATTTGCTCACCCAACCTCACCAAACCTCTCAGCCCCAAGAGTGTCCACCCTTATGTCGCAATCAGCTGTGGGTCTAGATATGGTCAATCCAGGTGGCATCACATCCCCTGAACGAATTTTGTAAGAATTTCTCTCTCTTTCACTGTCTTTGTTTCACGGGTTTTTAAAAGTAATTGAATTTTATAATGGGGTTTAGCTGCTTTTCACTGCTGTGTTTATGCCGCTTTACACCCACTTGACTCACTTACAGAGAGATATCAATTCATATGTTTTAAGATTCTTACTAGTCAGATATATTCTTGGGCGGTGAATAGGGTGTGTTGAGTCCAGTTCACTGAGCAAGGCGTACTTCTTGTCTATTACATATTGGGTATATGGAACGGTATCTGAGGTAATTTGAAACCCTTGTTTTATGCATGACCCCACCTCACTTTTCCAGTTAAGCAGCCATAGTGTGTTTTCTCAACGAGTGACTCTGTTCTGTTTTGTAATTCAGTTCAAGGGTAGCGGTTTTTCCATTCCCTGTATAATTGATATCTTATAATAAGTGTCTTTTTCTGTGTGACTTATTTCACTTAGAATCGTCGTACCTAAATCCACTCATCATGCTGCTACTAGCCTTATGACGTTGATTTCATGGCTGAGTGATATTCCATTGTACATAAGGACCACAGCTTCTTTATGCATTTTTCTCTTTCCTGGGATATTTAACGTGTAACGAAGTGGGGGTTCCTGTAAACAGAGCAACCCTAAACTTTGGGGTGCATGTGTCGTGCTGATTTTTAGTTTTCCCAGTATATATGCCCATGAGTGGAAGTGCCCTATGCTCTCTAAGCTGTGTTTTGTAGATGTTTCAGGACACACCGTGCACTTCGCCAGAGTGGCTCTTCGCAATTTATATCCTGCCCATCAGCGTAGCAAGGCTCCCATTTCTCCATGACCTTTCCTGCATTTCTGGTATTGACCCTTTATTCAGCTTGGCCCTTTTGAGCGATGGGAAGCGAGACTTCTTTGTAGCGCTGATTTGCCTTTCCAGGTTTCTTGGTTGACCAAAAAGGGCTTATGCGTTTTTTCCTGAATATATTCAGGAAAAAACGCATACGCCCTTTTTGGCCAAGGGCATCATTGTCGAGGTTTTGCCGCTTTCCATGTGCTTTAAAGGCGATTCGAATCTACCTCCTGAAATCTGTTTCCTGCAATTCTGCCTTGCTTTCAAATCCTCTTCGTTGCCTTCCCTCAATATATTTGTGGACGACAGTTATCATTTATAACTCTGCAGGTTTGTGAATGGCAGTGCCCCTGAGCTCCATTTTTCAACTCGCTCTTTTGGGAGTTGGCCGAAAAACCGCAGGATGGCTTCAGGCCCAATCTGGTTCCGTGGGGCAGGCTGAGCCTGTGGTTAATTCTTCTTCCTGATGGAAATTAGAGTGACCTGTGCCTGTCCGAACACCTAGAGCTACCCTCTCATGGGTTCCCCCTCTTCCCATTCATCCTCAGGACAAATTGCAACCTGTACGAAACAGGAGGTTAAAGGTGCTGATTCTCCAAGTGGGGAGATTGTTAGTAATGCGGCTGGAATGGCGAACCCGAGCACCAGGAGATGAGGAAAGAGGTGCGTTTCAGAAACATTTCCCGATCACACTGTATACCTTCCACTGGGTTTCCCATGCATTTTTTTGCTCTAAGAAGATTCCCTTGAACCTGGAGATTTGGGACCCATAGAATGGGTACCATGCACTATTACTTTAAAGGGTAGGCGATTGCTCACCCAACCTCACCAATCCTCTCAGCCCCAAGAGTGTCCAGCCTTATATCTAATCCAGCTGTGGGTCTAGATATGGTCGATCCAGGTTGCTTCACTGCCCCTGAACGAATTTTTTACGAATTTCTCTCTCTTTCACTGTCTTTGTTGGGGGGTTTTTGGAATCTATTTTTATAATGGGGTTTAGCTGATTTTCACTGCTGTGTTTATGCTGCTTTACACCCACTTGATTCATTTACAGAGAGATATCAATACATAGGTTTTAAGATTCTTACTAGTCAGATATACTCTTGTGCGGTGAATACGGGGCGTAGAGTCCAGTTCACTGGTCAAGGGGTAGGTGTTGTCTTTTACATATTTGGTTTATGGAACGGTATGTGTGGTAATTTCAAACCCTTGTTTTATGCCTCACCGCACCTCACCTTTCCAGTTAAGCAGCCATCCAGTGTTTTCTAAATGTGTGACTCTGTTCTGTTTTGTAATCAGGTCATGGGTAGCGATTTTTACTTTCCCTCTATAAGTGATAACCTATGATAAGTGTCTTTTTCTGTGTGACTTATTTCACTTAGAAACATCGTACCTAAATCCACTCATCATGCTGCTAGTAGCCGTATGACACTGATTTCATGGCTGAGTGATATGCCATTGTACATAAGTACCACACTTCTTTATCCATTTTTCTCTATCCTGGCAGATTTAAGGTGTACTGAAGTGGAGGTTCTTGTAAACAGAGCAGGCCTAAACTTTGGGGTGCCTGTGTCTTGTTGATTTTTCGTTTTCCCATTTTATACGCCCACGAGTGGAAGGGCCCTATGCTCTCTAGCTGTGTTTTTTAGATGTTTTAGGAAACACCATGCACTTCTCCAGAGTGGCCGTTGGCAATTTACATCCAGCCCTTCAGCCTAACAAGGCTCCCTTTTCTACCTGGCCTGTCCTGCACTTCTGGTTTTTACACTTTTTTGGATGGCTTTTGGACGGATGGGAAGCGAGACTTATTTGTAGTGCTGATTTGCCTTTCCGGCTTGCTTGGTTGGCCAAAAAGGGCCTATGCATTTTTTCCTGAATATATTCAGGAAAAAACGCATAGGCCCTTTTTGGCCAAGTGCATCATTGTCGACGTTTTGCCGCTTTTCATGTGCTCTAAAGGCGATTTGCATCTACCTCCTGAAATCTCGGGGCTTGTCCCCGCACATTCTTCTCTAATATACAACCTCGGAACACTACCTCCAGGAAGACTCTGTTGCCCTAATAACAAGGGTTGAGAACGTAATAATGCTGCCGCCTTGTGGCTCTTTCTCACAACAGCAGCTTTAAACCCAGGGCTAATGGTTGCTTAATAGTCCCAAGGACTGAAGGGCTGTAAATGACACCTTCCCTCAAAAAATGCCCTGGGGTAGGGAATAGGCAAGAAAATTCAACACATGACAAATTTTTCAAGAAGTCAATATGAGGAGAGGAGTTGTACTCACTCTTTAAAAAAAAAGAGGAAAAGGAAAAAAGGACATGCCTAAAGCTCAGTATAAGGAATTATTAGCCACATGCAAATCCAACCTCCAAAAAGGTTTCAGCTCACACCAGTCAAATGACCATCAGCAAAACGTCTACAACCTAGAAATGCTGAAGGGGTTTTAGAGAACTTTGTACCTTCTAGCAGCTGGTGGGATGTAAAGTGGTAACAGCATTAACGAAAACTGAATGGAGCTGCTTTAAAAGGTAAAAATTGAGCTACCAGATGATGTAGCAGGGCACCTTTTGAGCCTATAATCTAAGACCACCAGAATCGGAAAGACAGAGGCAGGCAAATGTGCACTGCAGCAATATTGAAATAGCTAAGACATGGAAGCAAAAAAAAGGCCCATAAACAGATGAATTGACAAAGAAGAAGTGGTATATGTACAGAATGGAATAGTAGCCTCGGGAAAAAAATGAAGAGTGCCATTTTCAGGACTACAAATGAGCTTAGAAATAATCATATTAGGTAAAGTAAGTCAAAAGGGAATGACAAATATCCTATGATATCATTTATACAAGTTATCCTAAGATTGCTACCAATGAACATACCTCCACAGAAAAAGACACTCACAGACTTATAAAACAAACTAATGGTTAACCAAAATGAAAGGTGGAAGGATGGAAAAATTAGGATTATGGGGCTAACCTAAATAGGCTAATGTATGTTAAATGTATATAAACACTTAACATAAAAACTATATAAATTTCCTGCAATTCTGCCTTGCTTTTAACTCCTCTTCGTTGCCTTCCTTCAATATATTTTTGGACTTGAGTTACCATTTATAACTCTACAGGACTGTGAATTGCAGTGCCCCTGAGCTCCATTTTTCAACTCGCTTTTTTGGAAGCTGGCCGCAAAACCGCAGGATTGCTTAAGGCCCTATTCTGGTTCCGTGCGGCAGGCTGAGCCTGTGGTTAATTCTTCTTCCTGATGGGAAATTAGACTGGCCTGTGCCTGTCCCAACACCTAGCGCTAGTCTCTCATTGTTTCCCCCTCTTCCCGATCATCCTCAGGACAAACTGCAACCTGTACGGAACAGGAGCTTAAAGGTGCTGATTCTCCAAGAGGGAGATTGCTAGTAAAGCGGCTGGAATGGTGAACCCGAGCACAAGGAGATGAGAAATGGGGTGGGTTTTAGAAACCTTTCCTGATCACACGGTGTACCATCTTCTGGGATTCTCATGCATTTTTTCGATGTAGGAAGATGCCCTTGAACCTGGAGATTTGGGACCCATGGAATGGGAACCACGCAGTATTACTTTAAAGGGTCTGCATTTGCTCACCAAACCTCACCAAACATCTCAGCCCCAAGAGTGTCCACCCTTATGTCGCAATCAGCTGTGGGTCTAGATATGGTCAATCCAGGTGGCATCACATCCCCTGAACGAATTTTGTAAGAATTTCTCTCTCTTTCACTGTCTTTGTTTCACGGGTTTTTAAAAGTAATTGAATTTTATAATGGGGTTTAGCTGCTTTTCACTGCTGTGTTTATGCCGCTTTACACCCACTTGACTCACTTACAGAGAGATATCAATTCATATGTTTTAAGATTCTTACTAGTCAGATATATTCTTGGGCGGTGAATAGGGTGTGTTGAGTCCAGTTCACTGAGCAAGGCGTACTTCTTGTCTATTACATATTGGGTATATGGAACGGTATCTGAGGTAATTTGAAACCCTTGTTTTATGCATCACCCCACCTCACCTTTCCAGTTAAGCAGCCATAGTGTGTTTTCTCAACGAGTGACTCTGTTCTGTTTTGTAATTCAGTTCAAGGGTAGCGGTTTCTCCATTCCCTGTATAAGTGATATCTTATAATAAGTGTCTTTTTCTGTGTGACTTATTTCACTTAGAATCGTCGTACCTAAATCCACTCATCATGCTGCTACTAGCCTTATGACGTTGATTTCATGGCTGAGTGATATTGCATTGTACATAAGGACCACAGCTTCTTTATCCATTTTTCTCTTTCCTGGGATATTTAACGTGTAACGAAGTGTAGGTTCTTGTCAACAGAGCAGCCCTAAACTTTGGGGTGCATGTGTCTTGCTGATTTTTAGTTTTCCCAGTATATACGCCCATGAGTGGAAGTGCCCTATGCTCTCTAAGCTGTGTTTTGTAGATGTTTCAGGACACACCGTGCACTTCGCCAGAGTGGCTCTTTGCAATTAACATCCTGCCCATCAGCGTAGCAAGGCTCCCATTTCTCCATGGCCTTTCCTGCATTTCTGGTATTGACCCTTTATTCAGCATGTCCCTTTTGAGCGATGGGAAGCGAGACTTCTTTGTAGCGCTGATTTGCCTTTCCACGTTTCTTGGTTGACCAAAAAGGGCGTATGCGTTTTTTCCTGAATATATTCAGGAAAAAACGCATACGCCCTTTTTGGCCAAGGGCATCATTGTCGAGGTTTTGCCGCTTTCCATGTGCTTTAAAGGCGATTCGAATCTACCTCCTGAAATCTGTTTCCTGCAATTCTGCCTTGCTTTCAAATCCTCTTCGTTGCCTTCCCTCAATATATTTGTGGACGACAGTTATCATTTATAACTCTGCAGGTTTGTGAATGGCAGTGCCCCTGAGCTCCATTTTTCAACTCGCTCTTTTGGGAGTTGGCCGAAAAACCGCAGGATGGCTTCAGGCCCAATCTGGTTCCGTGGGGCAGGCTGAGCCTGTGGTTAATTCTTCTTCCTGATGGAAATTAGAGTGACCTGTGCCTGTCCGAACACCTAGAGCTACCCTCTCATGGGTTCCCCCTCTTCCCATTCATCCTCAGGACAAATTGCAACCTGTACGAAACAGGAGGTTAAAGGTGCTGATTCTCCAAGTGGGGAGATTGTTAGTAATGCGGCTGGAATGGCGAACCCGAGCACCAGGAGATGAGGAAAGAGGTGCGTTTCAGAAACCTTTCCCGATCACACTGTATACCTTCCACTGGGTTTCCCATGCATTTTTTTGCTCTAAGAAGATTCCCTTGAACCTGGAGATTTGGGACCCATAGAATGGGTACCATGCACTATTACTTTAAAGGGTAGGCGATTGCTCACCCAACCTCACCAATCCTCTCAGCCCCAAGAGTGTCCAGCCTTATATCTAATCCAGCTGTGGGTCTAGATATGGTCGATCCAGGTTGCTTCACTGCCCCTGAACGAATTTTTTACGAATTTCTCTCTCTTTCACTGTCTTTGTTGGGGGGTTTTTGGAATCTATTTTTATAATGGGGTTTAGCTGATTTTCACTGCTGTGTTTATGCTGCTTTACACCCACTTGATTCATTTACAGAGAGATATCAATACATAGGTTTTAAGATTCTTACTAGTCAGATATACTCTTGTGCGGTGAATACGGGGCATAGAGTCCAGTTCACTGGTCAAGGGGTAGGTGTTGTCTTTTACATATTTGGTTTATGGAACGGTATGTGTGGTAATTTCAAACCCTTGTTTTATGCCTCACCGCACCTCACCTTTCCAGTTAAGCAGCCATCCAGTGTTTTCTAAATGTGTGACTCTGTTCTGTTTTGTAATCAGGTCATGGGTAGCGATTTTTACTTTCCCTCTATAAGTGATAACCTATGATAAGTGTCTTTTTCTGTGTGACTTATTTCACTTAGAAACATCGTACCTAAATCCACTCATCATGCTGCTAGTAGCCGTATGACACTGATTTCATGGCTGAGTGATATGCCATTGTACATAAGTACCACACTTCTTTATCCATTTTTCTCTATCCTGGCATATTTAAGGTGTACTGAAGTGGAGGTTCTTGTAAACAGAGCAGGCCTAAACTTTGGGGTTCCTGTGTCTTGTTGATTTTTCGTTTTCCCATTTTATACGCCCACGAGTGGAAGGGCCCTATGCTCTCTAGCTGTGTTTTTTAGATGTTTTAGGAAACACCATGCACTTCTCCAGAGTGGCCGTTGGCAATTTACATCCAGCCCTTCAGCCTAACAAGGCTCCCTTTTCTACCTGGCCTGTCCTGCACTTCTGGTTTTTACACTTTTTTGGATGGCTTTTGGACGGATGGGAAGCGAGACTTATTTGTAGTGGTGATTTGCCTTTCCGGCTTGCTTGGTTGGCCAAAAAGGGCCTATGCATTTTTTCCTGAATATATTCAGGAAAAAACGCATAGGCCCTTTTTGGCCAAGTGCATCATTGTCGACGTTTTGCCGCTTTTCATGTGCTCTAAAGGCGTTTCGCATCTACCTCCTGAAATCTGGGGGCTTGTCCCCGCACATTCTTCTCTAATATACAACCTCGGAACACTACCTCCAGGAAGACTCTGTTGCCCTAGTAACAAGGGTTGAGAACGTAATAATGCTGCCGCCTTGTGGCTCTTTCTCACAACAGCAGCTTTAAACCAAGTGCTAATGGTTGCTTAAAAGTCCCAAGGACTGCAGGGCTGTAAAAGACACCTTCCCTCAAAAAATGCCCTGGGGTAGGGAATAGGCAAGAAAATTCAACACATGACAAATTTTTCAAGAAGTCAATATGAGGAGAGGAGTTGTACTCACTCTTTAAAAAAAAAAGAGGAAAAGAAAAAAAGGACATGCCTAAAGCTCAGTATAAGGAATTATTAGCCACATGCAAATCCAACCTCCAAAAAGGTTTCAGCTCACACCAGTCAAATGACCATCAGCAAAACGTCTACTACCTATAAATGCTGAAGGGGTTTTAGAGAACTTTGTACCTTCTAGCAGCTGGTGGGATGTAAAGTGGTAACAGCATTAACGAAAACTGAATGGAGCTGCTTTAAAAGGTAAAAATTGAGCTACCAGATGATGTAGCAGGGCACCTTTTGGGCCTATAATCTAAGACCACCAGAATCGGAAAGACAGAGGCAGGCAAATGTGCACTGCAGCAATATTAAAATAGCCAAGACATGGAAGCAAAAAAAGGCCCATAAACAGATGAATTGACAAAGAAGAAGTGGTATATGTACAGAATGGAATAGTAGCCTCGGGAAAAAAATGAAGAGTGCCATTTTCAGGACTACAAATGAGCTTAGAAATAATCATATTAGGTAAAGTAAGTCAAAAGGGAATGACAAATATCCTATGATATCATTTATACAAGTTATCCTAAGATTGCTACCAATGAACATACCTCCACAGAAAAAGACACTCACAGACTTATAAAACAAACTAATGGTTAACCAAAATGAAAGGTGGAAGGATGGAAAAATTAGGATTATGGGGCTAACCTAAATAGGCTAATGTATGTTAAATGTTTATAAACACTTAACATAAAAACTATATAAATTTCCTGCAATTCTGCCTTGCTTTTAACTCCTCTTCGTTGCCTCCCTTCAATATATTTTTGGACTTGAGTTACCATTTATAACTCTACAGGACTGTGAATTGCAGTGCCCCTGAGCTCCATTTTTCAACTCGCTTTTTTGGAAGCTGGCCGCAAAACCGCAGGATTGCTTAAGGCCCTATTCTGGTTCCGTGCGGCAGGCTGAGCCTGTGGTTAATTCTTCTTCCTGATGGGAAATTAGAGTGGCCTGTGCCTGTCCCAACACCTAGCACTAGTCCCTCATTGTTTCCCCCTCTTCCCGATCATCCTCAGGACAAACTGCAACCTGTACGGAACAGGAGCTTAAAGGTGCTGATTCTCCAAGAGGGAGATTGCTAGTAAAGCGGCTGGAATGGTGAACCCGAGCACAAGGAGATGAGAAATGGGGTGGGTTTTAGAAACCTTTCCTGATCACACGGTGTACCATCTTCTGGGATTCTCATGCATTTTTTCGATGTAGGAAGATGCCCTTGAACCTGGAGATTTGGGACCCATGGAATGGGAACCACGCAGTATTACTTTAAAGGGTCTGCATTTGCTCACCAAACCTCACCAAACCTCTCAGCCCCAAGAGTGTCCACCCTTATGTCTCAATCAGCTGTGGGTCTAGATATGGTCAATCCAGGTGGCATCACATCCCCTGAACGAATTTTGTAAGAATTTCTCTCTCTTTCACTGTCTTTGTTTCACGGGTTTTTAAAAGTAATTGAATTTTATAATGGGGTTTAGCTGCTTTTCACTGCTGTGTTTATGCCGCTTTACACCCACTTGACTCACTTACAGAGAGATATCAATTCATATGTTTTAAGATTCTTACTAGTCAGATATATTCTTCGGCGGTGAATAGGGTGTGTTGAGTCCAGTTCACTGAGCAAGGCGTACTTCTTGTCTATTACATATTGGGTATATGGAATGGTATCTGAGGTAATTTGAAACCCTTGTTTTATGCATCACCCCACCTCACCTTTCCAGTTAAGCAGCCATAGTGTGTTTTCTCAACGAGTGACTCTGTTCTGTTTTGTAATTCAGTTCAAGGGTAGCGGTTTTTACATTCCCTCTATAAGTGATATCTTATGACAAGTGTCTTTTTCTGAGTGACTTATTTCACTTAGAATCGTCGTACCTAAATCCACTCATCATGCTGCTACTAGCCTTATGACGTTGATTTCATGGCTGAGTGATATTGCATTGTACATAAGGACCACAGCTTCTTTATCCATTTTTCTCTTTCCTGGGATATTTAACGTGTAACGAAGTGGAGGTTCTTGTCAACAGAGCAGCCCTAAACTTTGGGGTGCATGTGTCTTGCTGATTTTTAGTTTTCCCAGTATATACGCCCATGAGTGGAAGTGCCCTATGCTCTCTAAGCTGTGTTTTGTAGATGTTTCAGGACACACCGTGCACTTCGCCAGAGTGGCTCTTCGCAATTTACATCCTGCCCATCAGCGTAGCAAGGCTCCCATTTCTCCATGGCCTTTCCTGCATTTCTGGTATTGACCCTTTATTCAGCATGGCCCTTTTGAGCGATGGGAAGCGAGACTTCTTTGTAGCGCTGATTTGCCTTTCCAGGTTTCTTGGTTGACCAAAAAGGGCGTATGCGTTTTTTCCTGAATATATTCAGGAAAAAACGCATACGCCCTTTTTGGCCAAGGGCATCATTGTCGAGGTTTTGCCGCTTTCCATGTGCTTTAAAGGCGATTCGAATCTACCTCCTGAAATCTGTTTCCTGCAATTCTGCCTTGCTTTCAAATCCTCTTCGTTGCCTTCCCTCAATATATTTGTGGACGACAGTTATCATTTATAACTCTGCAGGTTTGTGAATGGCAGTGCCCCTGAGCTCCATTTTTCAACTCGCTCTTTTGGGAGTTGGCCGAAAAACCGCAGGATGGCTTCAGGCCCAATCTGGTTCCGTGAGGCAGGCTGAGCCTGTGGTTAATTCTTCTTCCTGATGGAAATTAGAGTGACCTGTGCCTGTCCGAACACCTAGAGCTACCCTCTCATGGGTTCCCCCTCTTCCCATTCATCCTCAGGACAAATTGCAACCTGTACGAAACAGGAGGTTAAAGGTGCTGATTCTCCAAGTGGGGAGATTGTTAGTAATGCGGCTGGAATGGCGAACCCGAGCACCAGGAGATGAGGAAAGAGGTGCGTTTCAGAAACCTTTCCCGATCACACTGTATACCTTCCACTGGGTTTCCCATGCATTTTTTTGCTCTAAGAAGATTCCCTTGAACCTGGAGATTTGGGACCCATAGAATGGGTACCATGCACTATTACTTTAAAGGGTAGGCGATTGCTCACCCAACCTCACCAATCCTCTCAGCCCCAAGAGTGTCCAGCCTTATATCTAATCCAGCTGTGGGTCTAGATATGGTCGATCCAGGTTGCTTCACTGCCCCTGAACGAATTTTTTACGAATTTCTCTCTCTTTCACTGTCTTTGTTGGGGGGTTTTTGGAATCTATTTTTATAATGGGGTTTAGCTGATTTTCACTGCTGTGTTTATGCTGCTTTACACCCACTTGATTCATTTACAGAGAGATATCAATACATAGGTTTTAAGATTCTTACTAGTCAGATATACTCTTGTGCGGTGAATACGGGGCGTAGAGTCCAGTTCACTGGTCAAGGGGTAGGTGTTGTCTTTTACATATTTGGTTTATGGAACGGTATGTGTGGTAATTTCAAACCCTTGTTTTATGCCTCACCGCACCTCACCTTTCCAGTTAAGCAGCCATCCAGTGTTTTCTAAATGTGTGACTCTGTTCTGTTTTGTAATCAGGTCATGGGTAGCGATTTTTACTTTCCCTCTATAAGTGATAACCTATGATAAGTGTCTTTTTCTGTGTGACTTATTTCACTTAGAAACATCGTACCTAAATCCACTCATCATGCTGCTAGTAGCCGTATGACACTGATTTCATGGCTGAGTGATATGCCATTGTACATAAGTACCACACTTCTTTATCCATTTTTCTCTATCCTGGCATATTTAAGGTGTACTGAAGTGGAGGTTCTTGTAAACAGAGCAGGCCTAAACTTTGGGGTGCCTGTGTCTTGTTGATTTTTCGTTTTCCCATTTTATACGCCCACGAGTGGAAGGGCCCTATGCTCTCTAGCTGTGTTTTTTAGATGTTTTAGGAAACACCATGCACTTCTCCAGAGTGGCCGTTGGCAATTTACATCCAGCCCTTCAGCCTAACAAGGCTCCCTTTTCTACCTGGCCTGTCCTGCACTTCTGGTTTTTACACTTTTTTGGATGGCTTTTGGACGGATGGGAAGCGAGACTTGTTTGTAGTGCTGATTTGCCTTTCCGGCTTGCTTGGTTGGCCAAAAAGGGCCTATGCATTTTTTCCTGAATATATTCAGGAAAAAACGCATAGGCCCTTTTTGGCCAAGTGCATCATTGTCGACATTTTGCCGCTTTTCATGTGCTCTAAAGGCGATTTGCATCTACCTCCTGAAATCTCGGGGCTTGTCCCCGCACATTCTTCTCTAATATACAACCTCGGAACACTACCTCCAGGAAGACTCTGTTGCCCTGTAACAAGGGTTGAGAACGTAATAATGCTGCCGCCTTGTGGCTCTTTCTCACAACAGCAGCTTTAAACCCAGGGCTAATGGTTGCTTAATAGTCCCAAGGACTGCAGGGCTGTAAATGACACCTTCCCTCAAAAAATGCCCTGGGGTAGGGAATAGGCAAGAAAATTCAACACATGACAAATTTTTCAAGAAGTCAATATGAGGAGAGGAGTTGTACTCACTCTTTAAAAAAAAAAGAGGAAAAGAAAAAAAGGACATGCCTAAAGCTCAGTATAAGGAATTATTAGCCACATGCAAATCCAACCTCCAAAAAGGTTTCAGCTCACACCAGTCAAATGACCATCAGCAAAACGTCTACAACCTATAAATGCTGAAGGGGTTTTAGAGAACTTTGTACCTTCTAGCAGCTGGTGGGATGTAAAGTGGTAACAGCATTAACGAAAACTGAATGGAGCTGCTTTAAAAGGTAAAAATTGAGCTACCAGATGATGTAGCAGGGCACCTTTTGAGCCTATAATCTAAGACCACCAGAATCGGAAAGACAGAGGCAGGCAAATGTGCACTGCAGCAATATTGAAATAGCTAAGACATGGAAGCAAAAAAAAGTCCCATAAACAGATGAATTGACAAAGTAGAAGTGGTATATGTACAGAATGGAATAGTAGCCTCGGGAAAAAAATGAAGAGTGCCATTTTCAGGACTACAAATGAGCTTAGAAATAATCATATTAGGTAAAGTAAGTCAAAAGGGAATGACAAATATCCTATGATATCATTTATACAAGTTATCCTAAGATTGCTACCAATGAACATACCTCCACAGAAAAAGACACTCACAGACTTATAAAACAAACTAATGGTTAACCAAAATGAAAGGTGGAAGGATGGAAAAATTAGGATTATGGGGCTAACCTAAATAGGCTAATGTATGTTAAATGTATATAAACACTTAACATAAAAACTATATAAATTTCCTGCAATTCTGCCTTGCTTTTAACTCCTCTTCGTTGCCTTCCTTCAATATATTTTTGGACTTGAGTTACCATTTATAACTCTACAGGACTGTGAATTGCAGTGCCCCTGAGCTCCATTTTTCAACTCGCTTTTTTGGAAGCTGGCCGCAAAACCGCAGGATTGCTTAAGGCCCTATTCTGGTTCCGTGCGGCAGGCTGAGCCTGTGGTTAATTCTTCTTCCTGATGGGAAATTAGAGTGGCCTGTGCCTGTCCCAACACCTAGCGCTAGTCTCTCATTGTTTCCCCCTCTTCCCGATCATCCTCAGGACAAACTGCAACCTGTACGGAACAGGAGCTTAAAGGTGCTGATTCTCCAAGAGGGAGATTGCTAGTAAAGCGGCTGGAATGGTGAACCCGAGCACAAGGAGATGAGAAATGGGGTGGGTTTTAGAAACCTTTCCTGATCACACGGTGTACCATCTTCTGGGATTCTCATGCATTTTTTCGATGTAGGAAGATGCCCTTGAACCTGGAGATTTGGGACCCATGGAATGGGAACCACGCAGTATTACTTTAAAGGGTCTGCATTTGCTCACAAAACCTCACCAAACATCTCAGCCCCAAGAGTGTCCACCCTTATGTCTCAATCAGCTGTGGGTCTAGATATGGTCACTCCAGGTGGCATCACATCCCCTGAACGAATTTTGTAAGAATTTCTCTCTCTTTCACTGTCTTTGTTTCACGGGTTTTTAAAAGTAATTGAATTTTATAATGGGGTTTAGCTGCTTTTCACTGCTGTGTTTATGCCGCTTTACACCCACTTGACTCACTTACAGAGAGATATCAATTCATATGTTTTAAGATTCTTACTAGTCAGATATATTCTTCGGCGGTGAATAGGGTGTGTTGAGTCCAGTTCACTGAGCAAGGCGTACTTCTTGTCTATTACATATTGGGTATATGGAATGGTATCTGAGGTAATTTGAAACCCTTGTTTTATGCATCACCCCACCTCACCTTTCCAGTTAAGCAGCCATAGTGTGTTTTCTCAACGAGTGACTCTGTTCTGTTTTGTAATTCAGTTCAAGGGTAGTGGTTTTTCCATTCCCTGTATAAGTGATATCTTATAATAAGTGTCTTTTTCTGTGTGACTTATTTCACTTAGAATCGTCGTACCTAAATCCACTCATCATGCTGCTACTAGCCTTATGACGTTGATTTCATGGCTGAGTGATATTGCATTGTACATAAGGACCACAGCTTCTTTATCCATTTTTCTCTTTCCTGGGATATTTAACGTGTAACGAAGTGGAGGTTCTTGTCAACAGAGCAGCCCTAAACTTTGGGGTGCATGTGTCTTGCTGATTTTTAGTTTTCCCAGTATATACGCCCATGAGTGGAAGTGCCCTATGCTCTCTAAGCTGTGTTTTGTAGATGTTTCAGGACACACCGTGCACTTCGCCAGAGTGGCTCTTCGCAATTTACATCCTGCCCATCAGCGTAGCAAGGCTCCCATTTCTCCATGGCCTTTCCTGCATTTCTGGTATTGACCCTTTATTCAGCATGGCCCTTTTGAGCGATGGGAAGCGAGACTTCTTTGTAGCGCTGATTTGCCTTTCCACGTTTCTTGGTTGACCAAAAAGGGCGTATGCGTTTTTTCCTGAATATATTCAGGAAAAAACGCATACGCCCTTTTTGGGCAAGGGCATCATTGTCGAGGTTTTGCCGCTTTCCATGTGCTTTAAAGGCGATTCGAATCTACCTCCTGAAATCTGTTTCCTGCAATTCTGCCTTGCTTTCAAATCCTCTTCGTTGCCTTCCCTCAATATATTTGTGGACGACAGTTATCATTTATAACTCTGCAGGTTTGTGAATTGCAGTGCCCCTGAGCTCCATTTTTCAACTCGCTCTTTTGGGAGTTGGCCGAAAAACCGCAGGATGGCTTCAGGCCCAATCTGGTTCCGTGAGGCAGGCTGAGCCTGTGGTTAATTCTTCTTCCTGATGGAAATTAGAGTGACCTGTGCCTGTCCGAACACCTAGAGCTACCCTCTCATGGGTTCCCCCTCTTCCCATTCATCCTCAGGACAAATTGCAACCTGTACGAAACAGGAGGTTAAAGGTGCTGATTCTCCAAGTGGGGAGATTGTTAGTAATGCGGCTGGAATGGCGAACCCGAGCACCAGGAGATGAGGAAAGAGGTGCGTTTCAGAAACCTTTCCCGATCACACTGTATACCTTCCACTGGGTTTCCCATGCATTTTTTTGCTCTAAGAAGATTCCCTTGAACCTGGAGATTTGGGACCCATAGAATGGGTACCATGCACTATTACTTTAAAGGGTAGGCGATTGCTCACCCAACCTCACCAATCCTCTCAGCCCCAAGAGTGTCCAGCCTTATATCTAATCCAGCTGTGGGTCTAGATATGGTCGATCCAGGTTGCTTCACTGCCCCTGAACGAATTTTTTACGAATTTCTCTCTCTTTCACTGTCTTTGTTGGGGGGTTTTTGGAATCTATTTTTATAATGGGGTTTAGCTGATTTTCACTGCTGTGTTTATGCTGCTTTACACCCACTTGATTCATTTACAGAGAGATATCAATACATAGGTTTTAAGATTCTTACTAGTCAGATATACTCTTGTGCGGTGAATACGGGGCGTAGAGTCCAGTTCACTGGTCAAGGGGTAGGTGTTGTCTTTTACATATTTGGTTTATGGAACGGTATGTGTGGTAATTTCAAACCCTTGTTTTATGCCTCACCGCACCTCACCTTTCCAGTTAAGCAGCCATCCAGTGTTTTCTAAATGTGTGACTCTGTTCTGTTTTGTAATCAGGTCATGGGTAGCGATTTTTACTTTCCCTCTATAAGTGATAACCTATGATAAGTGTCTTTTTCTGTGTGACTTATTTCACTTAGAAACATCGTACCTAAATCCACTCATCATGCTGCTAGTAGCCGTATGACACTGATTTCATGGCTGAGTGATATGCCATTGTACATAAGTACCACACTTCTTTATCCATTTTTCTCTATCCTGGCATATTTAAGGTGTACTGAAGTGGAGGTTCTTGTAAACAGAGCAGGCCTAAACTTTGGGGTGCCTGTGTCTTGTTGATTTTTCGTTTTCCCATTTTATACGCCCACGAGTGGAAGGGCCCTATGCTCTCTAGCTGTGTTTTTTAGATGTTTTAGGAAACACCATGCACTTCTCCAGAGTGGCCGTTGGCAATTTACATCCAGCCCTTCAGCCTAACAAGGCTCCCTTTTCTACCTGGCCTGTCCTGCACTTCTGGTTTTTACACTTTTTTGGATGGCTTTTGGACGGATGGGAAGCGAGACTTATTTGTAGTGCTGATTTGCCTTTCCGGCTTGCTTGGTTGGCCAAAAAGGGCCTATGCATTTTTTCCTGAATATATTCAGGAAAAAACGCATAGGCCCTTTTTGGCCAAGTGCATCATTGTCGACGTTTTGCCGCTTTTCATGTGCTCTAAAGGCGATTTGCATCTACCTCCTGAAATCTCGGGGCTTGTCCCCGCACATTCTTCTCTAATATACAACCTCGGAACACTACCTCCAGGAAGACTCTGTTGCCCTAGTAACAAGGGTTGAGAACGTAATAATGCTGCCGCCTTGTGGCTCTTTCTCACAACAGCAGCTTTAAACCCAGGGCTAATGGTTGCTTAATAGTCCCAAGGACTGCAGGGCTGTAAATGACACCTTCCCTCAAAAAATGCCCTGGGGTAGGGAATAGGCAAGAAAATTCAACACATGACAAATTTTTCAAGAAGTCAATATGAGGAGAGGAGTTGTACTCACTCTTTAAAAAAAAAAGAGGAAAAGAAAAAAAGGACATGCCTAAAGCTCAGTATAAGGAATTATTAGCCACATGCAAATCCAACCTCCAAAAAGATTTCAGCTCACACCAGTCAAATGACCATCAGCAAAACGTCTACAACCTATAAATGCTGAAGGGGTTTTAGAGAACTTTGTACCTTCTAGCAGCTGGTGGGATGTAAAGTGGTAACAGCATTAACGAAAACTGAATGGAGCTGCTTTAAAAGGTAAAAATTGAGCTACCAGATGATGTAGCAGGGCACCTTTTGGGCCTATAATCTAAGACCACCAGAATCGGAAAGACAGAGGCAGGCAAATGTGCACTGCAGCAATATTGAAATAGCTAAGACATGGAAGCAAAAAAAAGGCCCATAAACAGATGAATTGACAAAGAAGAAGTGGTATATGTACAGAATGGAATAGTAGCCTCGGGAAAAAAATGAAGAGTGCCATTTTCAGGACTACAAATGAGCTTAGAAATAATCATATTAGGTAAAGTAAGTCAAAAGGGAATGACAAATATCCTATGATATCATTTATACAAGTTATCCTAAGATTGCTACCAATGAACATACCTCCACAGAAAAAGACACTCACAGACTTATAAAACAAACTAATGGTTAACCAAAATGAAAGGTGGAAGGATGGAAAAATTAGGATTATGGGGCTAACCTAAATAGGCTAATGTATGTTAAATGTATATAAACACTTAACATAAAAACTATATAAATTTCCTGCAATTCTGCCTTGCTTTTAACTCCTCTTCGTTGCCTTCCTTCAATATATTTTTGGACTTGAGTTACCATTTATAACTCTACAGGACTGTGAATTGCAGTGCCCCTGAGCTCCATTTTTCAACTCGCTTTTTTGGAAGCTGGCCGCAAAACCGCAGGATTGCTTAAGGCCCTATTCTGGTTCCGTGCGGCAGGCTGAGCCTGTGGTTAATTCTTCTTCCTGATGGGAAATTAGAGTGGCCTGTGCCTGTCCCAACACCTAGCGCTAGTCTCTCATTGTTTCCCCCTCTTCCCGATCATCCTCAGGACAAACTGCAACCTGTACGGAACAGGAGCTTAAAGGTGCTGATTCTCCAAGAGGGAGATTGCTAGTAAAGCGGCTGGAATGGTGAACCCGAGCACAAGGAGATGAGAAATGGGGTGGGTTTTAGAAACCTTTCCTGATCACACGGTGTACCATCTTCTGGGATTCTCATGCATTTTTTCGATGTAGGAAGATGCCCTTGAACCTGGAGATTTGGGACCCATGGAATGGGAACCACGCAGTATTACTTTAAAGGGTCTGCATTTGCTCACCAAACCTCACCAAACATCTCAGCCCCAAGAGTGTCCACCCTTATGTCGCAATCAGCTGTGGGTCTAGATATGGTCAATCCAGGTGGCATCACATCCCCTGAACGAATTTTGTAAGAATTTCTCTCTCTTTCACTGTCTTTGTTTCACGGGTTTTTAAAAGTAATTGAATTTTATAATGGGGTTTAGCTGCTTTTCACTGCTGTGTTTATGCCGCTTTACACCCACTTGACTCACTTACAGAGAGATATCAATTCATATGTTTTAAGATTCTTACTAGTCAGATATATTCTTGGGCGGTGAAGAGGGTGTGTTGAGTCCAGTTCACTGAGCAAGGCGTACTTCTTGTCTATTACATATTGGGTATATGGAATGGTATCTGAGGTAATTTGAAACCCTTGTTTTATGCATCACCCCACCTCACCTTTCCAGTTAAGCAGCCATAGTGTGTTTTCTCAACGAGTGACTCTGTTCTGTTTTGTAATTCAGTTCAAGGGTAGCGGTTTTTACATTCCCTCTATAAGTGATATCTTATGACAAGTGTCTTTTTCTGAGTGACTTATTTCACTTAGAATCGTCGTACCTAAATCCACTCATCATGCTGCTACTAGCCTTATGACGTTGATTTCATGGCTGAGTGATATTGCATTGTACATAAGGACCACAGCTTCTTTATCCATTTTTCTCTTTCCTGGGATATTTAACGTGTAACGAAGTGGAGGTTCTTGTCAACAGAGCAGCCCTAAACTTTGGGGTGCATGTGTCTTGCTGATTTTTAGTTTTCCCAGTATATACGCCCATGAGTGGAAGTGCCCTATGCTCTCTAAGCTGTGTTTTGTAGATGTTTCAGGACACACCGTGCACTTCGCCAGAGTGGCTCTTTGCAATTTACATCCTGCCCATCAGCGTAGCAAGGCTCCCATTTCTCCATGGCCTTTCCTGCATTTCTGGTATTGACCCTTTATTCAGCATGGCCCTTTTGAGCGATGGGAAGCGAGACTTCTTTGTAGCGCTGATTTGCCTTTCCAGGTTTCTTGGTTGACCAAAAAGGGCGTATGCGTTTTTTCCTGAATATATTCAGGAAAAAACGCATACGCCCTTTTTGGCCAAGGGCATCATTGTCGAGGTTTTGCCGCTTTCCATGTGCTTTAAAGGCGATTCAAATCTACCTCCTGAAATCTGTTTCCTGCAATTCTGCCTTGCTTTCAAATCCTCTTCGTTGCCTTCCCTCAATATATTTGTGGACGACAGTTATCATTTATAACTCTGCAGGTTTGTGAATGGCAGTGCCCCTGAGCTCCATTTTTCAACTCGCTCTTTTGGGAGTTGGCCGAAAAACCGCAGGATGGCTTCAGGCCCAATCTGGTTCCGTGAGGCAGGCTGAGCCTGTGGTTAATTCTTCTTCCTGATGGAAATTAGAGTGACCTGTGCCTGTCCGAACACCTAGAGCTACCCTCTCATGGGTTCCCCCTCTTCCCATTCATCCTCAGGACAAATTGCAACCTGTACGAAACAGGAGGTTAAAGGTGCTGATTCTCCAAGTGGGGAGATTGTTAGTAATGCGGCTGGAATGGCGAACCCGAGCACCAGGAGATGAGGAAAGAGGTGCGTTTCAGAAACCTTTCCCGATCACACTGTATACCTTCCACTGGGTTTCCCATGCATTTTTTTGCTCTAAGAAGATTCCCTTGAACCTGGAGATTTGGGACCCATAGAATGGGTACCATGCACTATTACTTTAAAGGGTAGGCGATTGCTCACCCAACCTCACCAATCCTCTCAGCCCCAAGAGTGTCCAGCCTTATATCTAATCCAGCTGTGGGTCTAGATATGGTCGATCCAGGTTGCTTCACTGCCCCTGAACGAATTTTTTACGAATTTCTCTCTCTTTCACTGTCTTTGTTGGGGGGTTTTTGGAATCTATTTTTATAATGGGGTTTAGCTGATTTTCACTGCTGTGTTTATGCTGCTTTACACCCACTTGATTCATTTACAGAGAGATATCAATACATAGGTTTTAAGATACTTACTAGTCAGATATACTCTTGTGCGGTGAATACGGGGCGTAGAGTCCAGTTCACTGGTCAAGGGGTAGGTGTTGTCTTTTACATATTTGGTTTATGGAACGGTATGTGTGGTAATTTCAAACCCTTGTTTTATGCCTCACCGCACCTCACCTTTCCAGTTAAGCAGCCATCCAGTGTTTTCTAAATGTGTGACTCTGTTCTGTTTTGTAATCAGGTCATGGGTAGCGATTTTTACTTTCCCTCTATAAGTGATAACCTATGATAAGTGTCTTTTTCTGTGTGACTTATTTCACTTAGAAACATCGTACCTAAATCCACTCATCATGCTGCTAGTAGCCGTATGACACTGATTTCATGGCTGAGTGATATGCCATTGTACATAAGTACCACACTTCTTTATCCATTTTTCTCTATCCTGGCATATTTAAGGTGTACTGAAGTGGAGGTTCTTGTAAACAGAGCAGGCCTAAACTTTGGGGTGCCTGTGTCTTGTTGATTTTTCGTTTTCCCATTTTATACGCCCACGAGTGGAAGGGCCCTATGCTCTCTAGCTGTGTTTTTTAGATGTTTTAGGAAACACCATGCACTTCTCCAGAGTGGCCGTTGGCAATTTACATCCAGCCCTTCAGCCTAACAAGGCTCCCTTTTCTACCTGGCCTGTCCTGCACTTCTGGTTTTTACACTTTTTTGGATGGCTTTTGGACGGATGGGAAGCGAGACTTATTTGTAGTGCTGATTTGCCTTTCCGGCTTGCTTGGTTGGCCAAAAAGGGCCTGTGCATTTTTTCCTGAATATATTCAGGAAAAAACGCATAGGCCCTTTTTGGCCAAGTGCATCATTGTCGACGTTTTGCCGCTTTTCATGTGCTCTAAAGGCGATTTGCATCTACCTCCTGAAGTCTCGGGGCTTGTCCCCGCACATTCTTCTCTAATATACAACCTCGGAACACTACCTCCAGGAAGACTCTGTTGCCCTAGTAACAAGGGTTGAGAACGTAATAATGCTGCCGCCTTGTGGCTCTTTCTCACAACAGCAGCTTTAAACCCAGGGCTAATGGTTGCTTAATAGTCCCAAGGACTGCAGGGCTGTAAATGACACCTTCCCTCAAAAAATGCCCTGGGGTAGGGAATAGGCAAGAAAATTCAACACATGACAAATTTTTCAAGAAGTCAATATGAGGAGAGGAGTTGTACTCACTCTTTAAAAAAAAAAGAGGAAAAGGAAAAAAGGACATGCCTAAAGCTCAGTATAAGGAATTATTAGCCACATGCAAATCCAACCTCCAAAAAGGTTTCAGCTCACACCAGTCAAATGACCATCAGCAAAACGTCTACAACCTATAAATGCTGAAGGGGTTTTAGAGAACTTTGTACCTTCTAGCAGCTGGTGGGATGTAAAGTGGTAACAGCATTAACGAAAACTGAATGGAGCTGCTTTAAAAGGTAAAAATTGAGCTACCAGATGATGTAGCAGGGCACCTTTTGGGCCTATAATCTAAGACCACCAGAATCGGAAAGACAGAGGCAGGCAAATGTGCACTGCAGCAATATTGAAATAGCTAAGACATGGAAGCAAAAAAAAGGCCCATAAACAGATGAATTGACAAAGAAGAAGTGGTATATGTACAGAATGGAATAGTAGCCTCGGGAAAAAAATGAAGAGTGCCATTTTCAGGACTACAAATGAGCTTAGAAATAATCATATTAGGTAAAGTAAGTCAAAAGGGAATGACAAATATCCTATGATATCATTTATACAAGTTATCCTAAGATTGCTACCAATGAACATACCTCCACAGAAAAAGACACTCACAGACTTATAAAACAAACTAATGGTTAACCAAAATGAAAGGTGGAAGGATGGAAAAATTAGGATTATGGGGCTAACCTAAATAGGCTAATGTATGTTAAATGTATATAAACACTTAACATAAAAACTATATAAATTTCCTGCAATTCTGCCTTGCTTTTAACTCCTCTTCGTTGCCTTCCTTCAATATATTTTTGGACTTGAGTTACCATTTATAACTCTACAGGACTGTGAATTGCAGTGCCCCTGAGCTCCATTTTTCAACTCGCTTTTTTGGAAGCTGGCCGCAAAACCGCAGGATTGCTTAAGGCCCTATTCTGGTTCCGTGCGGCAGGCTGAGCCTGTGGTTAATTCTTCTTCCTGATGGGAAATTAGAGTGGCCTGTGCCTGTCCCAACACCTAGCGCTAGTCTCTCATTGTTTCCCCCTCTTCCCGATCATCCTCAGGACAAACTGCAACCTGTACGGAACAGGAGCTTAAAGGTGCTGATTCTCCAAGAGGGAGATTGCTAGTAAAGCGGCTGGAATGGTGAACCCGAGCACAAGGAGATGAGAAATGGGGTGGGTTTTAGAAACCTTTCCTGATCACACGGTGTACCATCTTCTGGGATTCTCATGCATTTTTTCGATGTAGGAAGATGCCCTTGAACCTGGAGATTTGGGACCCATGGAATGGGAACCACGCAGTATTACTTTAAAGGGTCTGCATTTGCTCACCAAACCTCACCAAACATCTCAGCCCCAAGAGTGTCCACCCTTATGTCGCAATCAGCTGTGGGTCTAGATATGGTCAATCCAGGTGGCATCACATCCCCTGAACGAATTTTGTAAGAATTTCTCTCTCTTTCACTGTCTTTGTTTCACGGGTTTTTAAAAGTAATTGAATTTTATAATGGGGTTTAGCTGCTTTTCACTGCTGTGTTTATGCCGCTTTACACCCACTTGACTCACTTACAGAGAGATATCAATTCATATGTTTTAAGATTCTTACTAGTCAGATATATTCTTGGGCGGTGAAGAGGGTGTGTTGAGTCCAGTTCACTGAGCAAGGCGTACTTCTTGTCTATTACATATTGGGTATATGGAACGGTATCTGAGGTAATTTGAAACCCTTGTTTTATGCATGACCCCACCTCACTTTTCCAGTTAAGCAGCCATAGTGTGTTTTCTCAACGAGTGACTCTGTTCTGTTTTGTAATTCAGTTCAAGGGTAGCGGTTTTTCCATTCCCTGTATAATTGATATCTTATAATAAGTGTCTTTTTCTGTGTGACTTATTTCACTTAGAATCGTCGTACCTAAATCCACTCATCATGCTGCTACTAGCCTTATGACGTTGATTTCATGGCTGAGTGATATTCCATTGTACATAAGGACCACAGCTTCTTTATGCATTTTTCTCTTTCCTGGGATATTTAACGTGTAACGAAGTGGGGGTTCCTGTAAACAGAGCAACCGTAAACTTTGGGGTGCATGTGTCTTGCTGATTTTTAGTTTTCCCACTTTATACGCCCATGAGTGGAAGTGCCCTATGCTCTCTAAGCTGTGTTTTGTAGATGTTTCAGGACACACCGTGCACTTCGCCAGAGTGGCTCTTTGCAATTTACATCCTGCCCATCAGCGTAGCAAGGCTCCCATTTCTCCATGGCCTTTCCTGCATTTCTGGTATTGACCCTTTATTCAGCATGGCCCTTTTGAGCGATGGGAAGCGAGACTTCTTTGTAGCGCTGATTTGCCTTTCCAGGTTTCTTGGTTGACCAAAAAGGGCGTATGCGTTTTTTCCTGAATATATTCAGGAAAAAACGCATACGCCCTTTTTGGGCAAGGGCATCATTGTCGAGGTTTTGCCGCTTTCCATGTGCTTTAAAGGCGATTCGAATCTACCTCCTGAAATCTGTTTCCTGCAATTCTGCCTTGCTTTCAAATCCTCTTCGTTGCCTTCCCTCAATATATTTGTGGACGACAGTTATCATTTATAACTCTGCAGGTTTGTGAATGGCAGTGCCCCTGAGCTCCATTTTTCAACTCGCTCTTTTGGGAGTTGGCCGAAAAACCGCAGGATGGCTTCAGGCCCAATCTGGTTCCGTGAGGCAGGCTGAGCCTGTGGTTAATTCTTCTTCCTGATGGAAATTAGAGTGACCTGTGCCTGTCCGAACACCTAGAGCTACCCTCTCATGGGTTCCCCCTCTTCCCATTCATCCTCAGGACAAATTGCAACCTGTACGAAACAGGAGGTTAAAGGTGCTGATTCTCCAAGTGGGGAGATTGTTAGTAATGCGGCTGGAATGGCGAACCCGAGCACCAGGAGATGAGGAAAGAGGTGCGTTTCAGAAACCTTTCCCGATCACACTGTATACCTTCCACTGGGTTTCCCATGCATTTTTTTGCTCTAAGAAGATTCCCTTGAACCTGGAGATTTGGGACCCATAGAATGGGTACCATGCACTATTACTTTAAAGGGTAGGCGATTGCTCACCCAACCTCACCAATCCTCTCAGCCCCAAGAGTGTCCAGCCTTATATCTAATCCAGCTGTGGGTCTAGATATGGTCGATCCAGGTTGCTTCACTGCCCCTGAACGAATTTTTTACGAATTTCTCTCTCTTTCACTGTCTTTGTTGGGGGGTTTTTGGAATCTATTTTTATAATGGGGTTTAGCTGATTTTCACTGCTGTGTTTATGCTGCTTTACACCCACTTGATTCATTTACAGAGAGATATCAATACATAGGTTTTAAGATTCTTACTAGTCAGATATACTCTTGTGCGGTGAATACGGGGCGTAGAGTCCAGTTCACTGGTCAAGGGGTAGGTGTTGTCTTTTACATATTTGGTTTATGGAACGGTATGTGTGGTAATTTCAAACCCTTGTTTTATGCCTCACCGCACCTCACCTTTCCAATTAAGCAGCCATCCAGTGTTTTCTAAATGTGTGACTCTGTTCTGTTTTGTAATCAGGTCATGGGTAGCGATTTTTACTTTCCCTCTATAAGTGATAACCTATGATAAGTGTCTTTTTCTGTGTGACTTATTTCACTTAGAAACATCGTACCTAAATCCACTCATCATGCTGCTAGTAGCCGTATGACACTGATTTCATGGCTGAGTGATATGCCATTGTACATAAGTACCACACTTCTTTATCCATTTTTCTCTATCCTGGGATATTTAAGGTGTACTGAAGTGGAGGTTCTTGTAAACAGAGCAGGCCTAAACTTTGGGGTGCCTGTGTCTTGTTGATTTTTCGTTTTCCCATTTTATACACCCACGAGTGGAAGGGCCCTATGCTCTCTAGCTGTGTTTTTTAGATGTTTTAGGAAACACCATGCACTTCTCCAGAGTGGCCGTTGGCAATTTACATCCAGCCCTTCAGCCTAACAAGGCTCCCTTTTCTACCTGGCCTGTCCTGCACTTCTGGTTTTTACATTTTTTGGATGGCTTTTGGACGGATGGGAAGCGAGACTTATTTGTAGTGCTGATTTGCCTTTCCGGCTTGCTTGGTTGGCCAAAAAGGGCCTATGCATTTTTTCTGAATATATTCAGGAGAAAACGCATAGGCCCTTTTTGGCCAAGTGCATCATTGTCGACGTTTTGCCGCTTTTCATGTGCTCTAAAGGCGATTTGCATCTACCTCCTGAAATCTCGGGGCTTGTCCCCGCACATTCTTCTCTAATATACAACCTCGGAACACTACCTCCAGGAAGACTCTGTTGCCCTAGTAACAAGGGTTGAGAACGTAATAATGCTGCCGCCTTGTGGCTCTTTCTCACAACAGCAGCTTTAAACCCAGGGCTAATGGTTGCTTAATAGTCCCAAGGACTGCAGGGCTGTAAATGACACCTTCCCTCAAAAAATGCCCTGGGGTAGGGAATAGGCAAGAAAATTCAACACATGACAAATTTTTCAAGAAGTCAATATGAGGAGAGGAGTTGTACTCACTCTTTAAAAAAAAAAGAGGAAAAGGAAAAAAGGACATGCCTAAAGCTCAGTATAAGGAATTATTAGCCACATGCAAATCCAACCTCCAAAAAGGTTTCAGCTCACACCAGTCAAATGACCATCAGCAAAACGTCTACAACCTATAAATGCTGAAGGGGTTTTAGAGAACTTTGTACCTTCTAGCAGCTGGTGGGATGTAAAGTGGTAACAGCATTAACGAAAACTGAATGGAGCTGCTTTAAAAGGTAAAAATTGAGCTACCAGATGATGTAGCAGGGCACCTTTTGGGCCTATAATCTAAGACCACCAGAATCGGAAAGACAGAGGCAGGCAAATGTGCACTGCAGCAATATTGAAATAGCTAAGACATGGAAGCAAGAAAAAGGCCCATAAACAGATGAATTGACAAAGAAGAAGTGGTATATGTACAGAATGGAATAGTAGCCTCGGGAAAAAAATGAAGAGTGCCATTTTCAGGACTACAAATGAGCTTAGAAATAATCATATTAGGTAAAGTAAGTCAAAAGGGAATGACAAATATCCTATGATATCATTTATACAAGTTATCCTAAGATTGCTACCAATGAACATACCTCCACAGAAAAAGACACTCACAGACTTATAAAACAAACTAATGGTTAACCAAAATGAAAGGTGGAAGGATGGAAAAATTAGGATTATGGGGCTAACCTAAATAGGCTAATGTATGTTAAATGTATATAAACACTTAACATAAAAACTATATAAATTTCCTGCAATTCTGCCTTGCTTTTAACTCCTCTTCGTTGCCTTCCTTCAATATATTTTTGGACTTGAGTTACCATTTATAACTCTACAGGACTGTGAATTGCAGTGCCCCTGAGCTCCATTTTTCAACTCGCTTTTTTGGAAGCTGGCCGCAAAACCGCAGGATTGCTTAAGGCCCTATTCTGGTTCCGTGCGGCAGGCTGAGCCTGTGGTTAATTCTTCTTCCTGATGGGAAATTAGAGTGGCCTGTGCCTGTCCCAACACCTAGCGCTAGTCTCTCATTGTTTCCCCCTCTTCCCGATCATCCTCAGGACAAACTGCAACCTGTACGGAACAGGAGCTTAAAGGTGCTGATTCTCCAAGAGGGAGATTGCTAGTAAAGCGGCGGGAATGGTGAACCCGAGCACAAGGAGATGAGAAATGGGGTGGGTTTTAGAAACCTTTCCTGATCACACGGTGTACCATCTTCTGGGATTCTCATGCATTTTTTCGATGTAGGAAGATGCCCTTGAACCTGGAGATTTGGGACCCATGGAATGGGAACCACGCAGTATTACTTTAAAGGGTCTGCATTTGCTCACCAAACCTCACCAAACATCTCAGCCCCAAGAGTGTCCACCCTTATGTCGCAATCAGCTGTGGGTCTAGATATGGTCAATCCAGGTGGCATCACATCCCCTGAACGAATTTTGTAAGAATTTCTCTCTCTTTCACGGTCTTTGTTTCACGGGTTTTTAAAAGTAATTGAATTTTATAATGGGGTTTAGCTGCTTTTCACTGCTGTGTTTATGCCGCTTTACACCCACTTGACTCACTTACAGAGAGATATCAATTCATATGTTTTAAGATTCTTACTAGTCAGATATATTCTTGGGCGGTGAATAGGGTGTGTTGAGTCCAGTTCACTGAGCAAGGCGTACTTCTTGTCTATTACATATTGGGTATATGGAATGGTATCTGAGGTAATTTGAAACCCTTGTTTTATGCATCACCCCACCTCACCTTTCCAGTTAAGCAGCCATAGTGTGTTTTCTCAACGAGTGACTCTGTTCTGTTTTGTAATTCAGTTCAAGGGTAGCGGTTTTTACATTCCCTCTATAAGTGATATCTTATGACAAGTGTCTTTTTCTGAGTGACTTATTTCACTTAGAATCGTCGTACCTAAATCCACTCATCATGCTGCTACTAGCCTTATGACGTTGATTTCATGGCTGAGTGATATTGCATTGTACATAAGGACCACAGCTTCTTTATCCATTTTTCTCTTTCCTGGGATATTTAACGTGTAACGAAGTGGAGGTTCTTGTCAACAGAGCAGCCCTAAACTTTGGGGTGCATGTGTCGTGCTGATTTTTAGTTTTCCCAGTATATACGCCCATGAGTGGAAGTGCCCTATGCTCTCTAAGCTGTGTTTTGTAGATGTTTCAGGACACACCGTGCACTTCGCCAGAGTGGCTCTTTGCAATTTACATCCTGCCCATCAGCGTAGCAAGGCTCCCATTTCTCCATGGCCTTTCCTGCGTTTCTGGTATTGACCCTTTATTCAGCATGGCCCTTTTGAGCGATGGGAAGCGAGACTTCTTTGTAGCGCTGATTTGCCTTTCCAGGTTTCTTGGTTGACCAAAAAGGGCGTATGCGTTTTTTCCTGAATATATTCAGGAAAAAACGCATACGCCCTTTTTGGCCAAGGGCATCATTGTCGAGGTTTTGCCGCTTTCCATGTGCTTTAAAGGCGATTCGAATCTACCTCCTGAAATCTGTTTCCTGCAATTCTGCCTTGCTTTCAAATCCTCTTCGTTGCCTTCCCTCAATATATTTGTGGACGACAGTTATCATTTATAACTCTGCAGGTTTGTGAATGGCAGTGCCCCTGAGCTCCATTTTTCAACTCGCTCTTTTGGGAGTTGGCCGAAAAACCGCAGGATGGCTTCAGGCCCAATCTGGTTCCGTGGGGCAGGCTGAGCCTGTGGTTAATTCTTCTTCCTGATGGAAATTAGAGTGACCTGTGCCTGTCCGAACACCTAGAGCTACCCTCTCATGGGTTCCCCCTCTTCCCATTCATCCTCAGGACAAATTGCAACCTGTACGAAACAGGAGGTTAAAGGTGCTGATTCTCCAAGTGGGGAGATTGTTAGTAATGCGGCTGGAATGGCGAACCCGAGCACCAGGAGATGAGGAAAGAGGTGCGTTTCAGAAACATTTCCCGATCACACTGTATACCTTCCACTGGGTTTCCCATGCATTTTTTTGCTCTAAGAAGATTCCCTTGAACCTGGAGATTTGGGACCCATAGAATGGGTACCATGCACTATTACTTTAAAGGGTAGGCGATTGCTCACCCAACCTCACCAATCCTCTCAGCCCCAAGAGTGTCCAGCCTTATATCTAATCCAGCTGTGGGTCTAGATATGGTCGATCCAGGTTGCTTCACTGCCCCTGAACGAATTTTTTACGAATTTCTCTCTCTTTCACTGTCCTTGTTGGGGGGTTTTTGGAATCTATTTTTATAATGGGGTTTAGCTGATTTTCACTGCTGTGTTTATGCTGCTTTACACCCACTTGATTCATTTACAGAGAGATATCAATACATAGGTTTTAAGATTCTTACTAGTCAGATATACTCTTGTGCGGTGAATACGGGGCGTAGAGTCCAGTTCACTGGTCAAGGGGTAGGTGTTGTCTTTTACATATTTGGTTTATGGAACGGTATGTGTGGTAATTTCAAACCCTTGTTTTATGCCTCACCGCACCTCACCTTTCCAGTTAAGCAGCCATCCAGTGTTTTCTAAATGTGTGACTCTGTTCTGTTTTGTAATCAGGTCATGGGTAGCGATTTTTACTTTCCCTCTATAAGTGATAACCTATGATAAGTGTCTTTTTCTGTGTGACTTATTTCACTTAGAAACATCGTACCTAAATCCACTCATCATGCTGCTAGTAGCCGTATGACACTGATTTCATGGCTGAGTGATATGCCATTGTACATAAGTACCACACTTCTTTATCCATTTTTCTCTATCCTGGCATATTTAAGGTGTACTGAAGTGGAGGTTCTTGTAAACAGAGCAGGCCTAAACTTTGGGGTGCCTGTGTCTTGTTGATTTTTCGTTTTCCCATTTTATACGCCCACGAGTGGAAGGGCCCTATGCTCTCTAGCTGTGTTTTTTAGATGTTTTAGGAAACACCATGCACTTCTCCAGAGTGGCCGTTGGCAATTTACATCCAGCCCTTCAGCCTAACAAGGCTCCCTTTTCTACCTGGCCTGTCCTGCACTTCTGGTTTTTACACTTTTTTGGATGGCTTTTGGACGGATGGGAAGCGAGACTTATTTGTAGTGCTGATTTGCCTTTCCGGCTTGCTTGGTTGGCCAAAAAGGGCCTATGCATTTTTTCCTGAATATATTCAGGAAAAAACGCATAGGCCCTTTTTGGCCAAGTGCATCATTGTCGACGTTTTGCCGCTTTTCATGTGCTCTAAAGGCGATTTGCATCTACCTCCTGAAATCTCGGGGCTTGTCCCCGCACATTCTTCTCTAATATACAACCTCGGAACACTACCTCCAGGAAGACTCTGTTGCCCTAATAACAAGGGTTGAGAACGTAATAATGCTGCCGCCTTGTGGCTCTTTCTCACAACAGCAGCTTTAAACCCAGGGCTAATGGTTGCTTAATAGTCCCAAGGACTGAAGGGCTGTAAATGACACCTTCCCTCAAAAAATGCCCTGGGGTAGGGAATAGGCAAGAAAATTCAACACATGACAAATTTTTCAAGAAGTCAATATGAGGAGAGGAGTTGTACTCACTCTTTAAAAAAAAAGAGGAAAAGGAAAAAAGGACATGCCTAAAGCTCAGTATAAGGAATTATTAGCCACATGCAAATCCAACCTCCAAAAAGGTTTCAGCTCACACCAGTCAAATGACCATCAGCAAAACGTCTACAACCTAGAAATGCTGAAGGGGTTTTAGAGAACTTTGTACCTTCTAGCAGCTGGTGGGATGTAAAGTGGTAACAGCATTAACGAAAACTGAATGGAGCTGCTTTAAAAGGTAAAAATTGAGCTACCAGATGATGTAGCAGGGCACCTTTTGAGCCTATAATCTAAGACCACCAGAATCGGAAAGACAGAGGCAGGCAAATGTGCACTGCAGCAATATTGAAATAGCTAAGACATGGAAGCAAAAAAAAGGCCCATAAACAGATGAATTGACAAAGAAGAAGTGGTATATGTACAGAATGGAATAGTAGCCTCGGGAAAAAAATGAAGAGTGCCATTTTCAGGACTACAAATGAGCTTAGAAATAATCATATTAGGTAAAGTAAGTCAAAAGGGAATGACAAATATCCTATGATATCATTTATACAAGTTATCCTAAGATTGCTACCAATGAACATACCTCCACAGAAAAAGACACTCACAGACTTATAAAACAAACTAATGGTTAACCAAAATGAAAGGTGGAAGGATGGAAAAATTAGGATTATGGGGCTAACCTAAATAGGCTAATGTATGTTAAATGTATATAAACACTTAACATAAAAACTATATAAATTTCCTGCAATTCTGCCTTGCTTTTAACTCCTCTTCGTTGCCTTCCTTCAATATATTTTTGGACTTGAGTTACCATTTATAACTCTACAGGACTGTGAATTGCAGTGCCCCTGAGCTCCATTTTTCAACTCGCTTTTTTGGAAGCTGGCCGCAAAACCGCAGGATTGCTTAAGGCCCTATTCTGGTTCCGTGCGGCAGGCTGAGCCTGTGGTTAATTCTTCTTCCTGATGGGAAATTAGAGTGGCCTGTGCCTGTCCCAACACCTAGCGCTAGTCTCTCATTGTTTCCCCCTCTTCCCGATCATCCTCAGGACAAACTGCAACCTGTACGGAACAGGAGCTTAAAGGTGCTGATTCTCCAAGAGGGAGATTGCTAGTAAAGCGGCGGGAATGGTGAACCCGAGCACAAGGAGATGAGAAATGGGGTGGGTTTTAGAAACCTTTCCTGATCACACGGTGTACCATCTTCTGGGATTCTCATGCATTTTTTCGATGTAGGAAGATGCCCTTGAACCTGGAGATTTGGGACCCATGGAATGGGAACCACGCAGTATTACTTTAAAGGGTCTGCATTTGCTCACCAAACCTCACCAAACATCTCAGCCCCAAGAGTGTCCACCCTTATGTCGCAATCAGCTGTGGGTCTAGATATGGTCAATCCAGGTGGCATCACATCCCCTGAACGAATTTTGTAAGAATTTCTCTCTCTTTCACGGTCTTTGTTTCACGGGTTTTTAAAAGTAATTGAATTTTATAATGGGGTTTAGCTGCTTTTCACTGCTGTGTTTATGCCGCTTTACACCCACTTGACTCACTTACAGAGAGATATCAATTCATATGTTTTAAGATTCTTACTAGTCAGATATATTCTTGGGCGGTGAATAGGGTGTGTTGAGTCCAGTTCACTGAGCAAGGCGTACTTCTTGTCTATTACATATTGGGTATATGGAATGGTATCTGAGGTAATTTGAAACCCTTGTTTTATGCATCACCCCACCTCACCTTTCCAGTTAAGCAGCCATAGTGTGTTTTCTCAACGAGTGACTCTGTTCTGTTTTGTAATTCAGTTCAAGGGTAGCGGTTTTTACATTCCCTCTATAAGTGATATCTTATGACAAGTGTCTTTTTCTGAGTGACTTATTTCACTTAGAATCGTCGTACCTAAATCCACTCATCATGCTGCTACTAGCCTTATGACGTTGATTTCATGGCTGAGTGATATTGCATTGTACATAAGGACCACAGCTTCTTTATCCATTTTTCTCTTTCCTGGGATATTTAACGTGTAACGAAGTGGAGGTTCTTGTCAACAGAGCAGCCCTAAACTTTGGGGTGCATGTGTCGTGCTGATTTTTAGTTTTCCCAGTATATACGCCCATGAGTGGAAGTGCCCTATGCTCTCTAAGCTGTGTTTTGTAGATGTTTCAGGACACACCGTGCACTTCGCCAGAGTGGCTCTTTGCAATTTACATCCTGCCCATCAGCGTAGCAAGGCTCCCATTTCTCCATGGCCTTTCCTGCGTTTCTGGTATTGACCCTTTATTCAGCATGGCCCTTTTGAGCGATGGGAAGCGAGACTTCTTTGTAGCGCTGATTTGCCTTTCCAGGTTTCTTGGTTGACCAAAAAGGGCGTATGCGTTTTTTCCTGAATATATTCAGGAAAAAACGCATACGCCCTTTTTGGCCAAGGGCATCATTGTCGAGGTTTTGCCGCTTTCCATGTGCTTTAAAGGCGATTCGAATCTACCTCCTGAAATCTGTTTCCTGCAATTCTGCCTTGCTTTCAAATCCTCTTCGTTGCCTTCCCTCAATATATTTGTGGACGACAGTTATCATTTATAACTCTGCAGGTTTGTGAATGGCAGTGCCCCTGAGCTCCATTTTTCAACTCGCTCTTTTGGGAGTTGGCCGAAAAACCGCAGGATGGCTTCAGGCCCAATCTGGTTCCGTGGGGCAGGCTGAGCCTGTGGTTAATTCTTCTTCCTGATGGAAATTAGAGTGACCTGTGCCTGTCCGAACACCTAGAGCTACCCTCTCATGGGTTCCCCCTCTTCCCATTCATCCTCAGGACAAATTGCAACCTGTACGAAACAGGAGGTTAAAGGTGCTGATTCTCCAAGTGGGGAGATTGTTAGTAATGCGGCTGGAATGGCGAACCCGAGCACCAGGAGATGAGGAAAGAGGTGCGTTTCAGAAACATTTCCCGATCACACTGTATACCTTCCACTGGGTTTCCCATGCATTTTTTTGCTCTAAGAAGATTCCCTTGAACCTGGAGATTTGGGACCCATAGAATGGGTACCATGCACTATTACTTTAAAGGGTAGGCGATTGCTCACCCAACCTCACCAATCCTCTCAGCCCCAAGAGTGTCCAGCCTTATATCTAATCCAGCTGTGGGTCTAGATATGGTCGATCCAGGTTGCTTCACTGCCCCTGAACGAATTTTTTACGAATTTCTCTCTCTTTCACTGTCCTTGTTGGGGGGTTTTTGGAATCTATTTTTATAATGGGGTTTAGCTGATTTTCACTGCTGTGTTTATGCTGCTTTACACCCACTTGATTCATTTACAGAGAGATATCAATACATAGGTTTTAAGATTCTTACTAGTCAGATATACTCTTGTGCGGTGAATACGGGGCGTAGAGTCCAGTTCACTGGTCAAGGGGTAGGTGTTGTCTTTTACATATTTGGTTTATGGAACGGTATGTGTGGTAATTTCAAACCCTTGTTTTATGCCTCACCGCACCTCACCTTTCCAGTTAAGCAGCCATCCAGTGTTTTCTAAATGTGTGACTCTGTTCTGTTTTGTAATCAGGTCATGGGTAGCGATTTTTACTTTCCCTCTATAAGTGATAACCTATGATAAGTGTCTTTTTCTGTGTGACTTATTTCACTTAGAAACATCGTACCTAAATCCACTCATCATGCTGCTAGTAGCCGTATGACACTGATTTCATGGCTGAGTGATATGCCATTGTACATAAGTACCACACTTCTTTATCCATTTTTCTCTATCCTGGCATATTTAAGGTGTACTGAAGTGGAGGTTCTTGTAAACAGAGCAGGCCTAAACTTTGGGGTGCCTGTGTCTTGTTGATTTTTCGTTTTCCCATTTTATACGCCCACGAGTGGAAGGGCCCTATGCTCTCTAGCTGTGTTTTTTAGATGTTTTAGGAAACACCATGCACTTCTCCAGAGTGGCCGTTGGCAATTTACATCCAGCCCTTCAGCCTAACAAGGCTCCCTTTTCTACCTGGCCTGTCCTGCACTTCTGGTTTTTACACTTTTTTGGATGGCTTTTGGACGGATGGGAAGCGAGACTTATTTGTAGTGCTGATTTGCCTTTCCGGCTTGCTTGGTTGGCCAAAAAGGGCCTATGCATTTTTTCCTGAATATATTCAGGAAAAAACGCATAGGCCCTTTTTGGCCAAGTGCATCATTGTCGACGTTTTGCCGCTTTTCATGTGCTCTAAAGGCGATTTGCATCTACCTCCTGAAATCTCGGGGCTTGTCCCCGCACATTCTTCTCTAATATACAACCTCGGAACACTACCTCCAGGAAGACTCTGTTGCCCTAATAACAAGGGTTGAGAACGTAATAATGCTGCCGCCTTGTGGCTCTTTCTCACAACAGCAGCTTTAAACCCAGGGCTAATGGTTGCTTAATAGTCCCAAGGACTGAAGGGCTGTAAATGACACCTTCCCTCAAAAAATGCCCTGGGGTAGGGAATAGGCAAGAAAATTCAACACATGACAAATTTTTCAAGAAGTCAATATGAGGAGAGGAGTTGTACTCACTCTTTAAAAAAAAAGAGGAAAAGGAAAAAAGGACATGCCTAAAGCTCAGTATAAGGAATTATTAGCCACATGCAAATCCAACCTCCAAAAAGGTTTCAGCTCACACCAGTCAAATGACCATCAGCAAAACGTCTACAACCTAGAAATGCTGAAGGGGTTTTAGAGAACTTTGTACCTTCTAGCAGCTGGTGGGATGTAAAGTGGTAACAGCATTAACGAAAACTGAATGGAGCTGCTTTAAAAGGTAAAAATTGAGCTACCAGATGATGTAGCAGGGCACCTTTTGAGCCTATAATCTAAGACCACCAGAATCGGAAAGACAGAGGCAGGCAAATGTGCACTGCAGCAATATTGAAATAGCTAAGACATGGAAGCAAAAAAAAGGCCCATAAACAGATGAATTGACAAAGAAGAAGTGGTATATGTACAGAATGGAATAGTAGCCTCGGGAAAAAAATGAAGAGTGCCATTTTCAGGACTACAAATGAGCTTAGAAATAATCATATTAGGTAAAGTAAGTCAAAAGGGAATGACAAATATCCTATGATATCATTTATACAAGTTATCCTAAGATTGCTACCAATGAACATACCTCCACAGAAAAAGACACTCACAGACTTATAAAACAAACTAATGGTTAACCAAAATGAAAGGTGGAAGGATGGAAAAATTAGGATTATGGGGCTAACCTAAATAGGCTAATGTATGTTAAATGTATATAAACACTTAACATAAAAACTATATAAATTTCCTGCAATTCTGCCTTGCTTTTAACTCCTCTTCGTTGCCTTCCTTGAATATATTTTTGGACTTGAGTTACCATTTATAACTCTACAGGACTGTGAATTGCAGTGCCCCTGAGCTCCATTTTTCAACTCGCTTTTTTGGAAGCTGGCCGCAAAACCGCAGGATTGCTGAAGGCCCTATTCTGGTTCCGTGCGGCAGGCTGAGCCTGTGGTTAATTCTTCTTCCTGATGGGAAATTAGACTGGCCTGTGCCTGTCCCAACACCTAGCGCTAGTCTCTCATTGTTTCCCCCTCTTCCCGATCATCCTCAGGACAAACTGCAACCTGTACGGAACAGGAGCTTAAAGGTGCTGATTCTCCAAGAGGGAGATTGCTAGTAAAGCGGCTGGAATGGTGAACCCGAGCACAAGGAGATGAGAAATGGGGTGGGTTTTAGAAACCTTTCCTGATCACACGGTGTACCATCTTCTGGGATTCTCATGCATTTTTTCGATGTAGGAAGATGCCCTTGAACCTGGAGATTTGGGACCCATGGAATGGGAACCACGCAGTATTACTTTAAAGGGTCTGCATTTGCTCACCAAACCTCACCAAACATCTCAGCCCCAAGAGTGTCCACCCTTATGTCGCAATCAGCTGTGGGTCTAGATATGGTCAATCCAGGTGGCATCACATCCCCTGAACGAATTTTGTAAGAATTTCTCTCTCTTTCACTGTCTTTGTTTCACGGGTTTTTAAAAGTAATTGAATTTTATAATGGGGTTTAGCTGCTTTTCACTGCTGTGTTTATGCCGCTTTACACCCACTTGACTCACTTACAGAGAGATATCAATTCATATGTTTTAAGATTCTTACTAGTCAGATATATTCTTGGGCGGTGAATAGGGTGTGTTGAGTCCAGTTCACTGAGCAAGGCGTACTTCTTGTCTATTACATATTGGGTATATGGAATGGTATCTGAGGTAATTTGAAACCCTTGTTTTATGCATCACCCCACCTCACCTTTCCAGTTAAGCAGCCATAGTGTGTTTTCTCAACGAGTGACTCTGTTCTGTTTTGTAATTCAGTTCAAGGGTAGCGGTTTCTCCATTCCCTGTATAAGTGATATCTTATAATAAGTGTCTTTTTCTGTGTGACTTATTTCACTTAGAATCGTCGTACCTAAATCCACTCATCATGCTGCTACTAGCCTTATGACGTTGATTTCATGGCTGAGTGATATTGCATTGTACATAAGGACCACAGCTTCTTTATCCATTTTTCTCTTTCCTGGGATATTTAACGTGTAACGAAGTGTAGGTTCTTGTCAACAGAGCAGCCCTAAACTTTGGGGTGCATGTGTCTTGCTGATTTTTAGTTTTCCCAGTATATACGCCCATGAGTGGAAGTGCCCTATGCTCTCTAAGCTGTGTTTTGTAGATGTTTCAGGACACACCGTGCACTTCGCCAGAGTGGCTCTTTGCAATTTACATCCTGCCCATCAGCGTAGCAAGGCTCCCATTTCTCCATGGCCTTTCCTGCATTTCTGATATTGACCCTTTATTCAGCATGTCCCTTTTGAGCGATGGGAAGCGAGACTTCTTTGTAGCGCTGATTTGCCTTTCCACGTTTCTTGGTTGACCAAAAAGGGCGTATGCGTTTTTTCCTGAATATATTCAGGAAAAAACGCATACGCCCTTTTTGGCCAAGGGCATCATTGTCGAGGTTTTGCCGCTTTCCATGTGCTTTAAAGGCGATTCGAATCTACCTCCTGAAATCTGTTTCCTGCAATTCTGCCTTGCTTTCAAATCCTCTTCGTTGCCTTCCCTCAATATATTTGTGGACGACAGTTATCATTTATAACTCTGCAGGTTTGTGAATGGCAGTGCCCCTGAGCTCCATTTTTCAACTCGCTCTTTTGGGAGTTGGCCGAAAAACCGCAGGATGGCTTCAGGCCCAATCTGGTTCCGTGGGGCAGGCTGAGCCTGTGGTTAATTCTTCTTCCTGATGGAAATTAGAGTGACCTGTGCCTGTCCGAACACCTAGAGCTACCCTCTCATGGGTTCCCCCTCTTCCCATTCATCCTCAGGACAAATTGCAACCTGTACGAAACAGGAGGTTAAAGGTGCTGATTCTCCAAGTGGGGAGATTGTTAGTAATGCGGCTGGAATGGCGAACCCGAGCACCAGGAGATGAGGAAAGAGGTGCGTTTCAGAAACCTTTCCCGATCACACTGTATACCTTCCACTGGGTTTCCCATGCATTTTTTTGCTCTAAGAAGATTCCCTTGAACCTGGAGATTTGGGACCCATAGAATGGGTACCATGCACTATTACTTTAAAGGGTAGGCGATTGCTCACCCAACCTCACCAATCCTCTCAGCCCCAAGAGTGTCCAGCCTTATATCTAATCCAGCTGTGGGTCTAGATATGGTCGATCCAGGTTGCTTCACTGCCCCTGAACGAATTTTTTACGAATTTCTCTCTCTTTCACTGTCTTTGTTGGGGGGTTTTTGGAATCTATTTTTATAATGGGGTTTAGCTGATTTTCACTGCTGTGTTTATGCTGCTTTACACCCACTTGATTCATTTACAGAGAGATATCAATACATAGGTTTTAAGATTCTTACTAGTCAGATATACTCTTGTGCGGTGAATACGGGGCGTAGAGTCCAGTTCACTGGTCAAGGGGTAGGTGTTGTCTTTTACATATTTGGTTTATGGAACGGTATGTGTGGTAATTTCAAACCCTTGTTTTATGCCTCACCGCACCTCACCTTTCCAGTTAAGCAGCCATCCAGTGTTTTCTAAATGTGTGACTCTGTTCTGTTTTGTAATCAGGTCATGGGTAGCGATTTTTACTTTCCCTCTATAAGTGATAACCTATGATAAGTGTCTTTTTCTGTGTGACTTATTTCACTTAGAAACATCGTACCTAAATCCACTCATCATGCTGCTAGTAGCCGTATGACACTGATTTCATGGCTGAGTGATATGCCATTGTACATAAGTACCACACTTCTTTATCCATTTTTCTCTATCCTGGCATATTTAAGGTGTACTGAAGTGGAGGTTCTTGTAAACAGAGCAGGCCTAAACTTTGGGGTGCCTGTGTCTTGTTGATTTTTCGTTTTCCCATTTTATACGCCCACGAGTGGAAGGGCCCTATGCTCTCTAGCTGTGTTTTTTAGATGTTTTAGGAAACACCATGCACTTCTCCAGAGTGGCCGTTGGCAATTTACATCCAGCCCTTCAGCCTAACAAGGCTCCCTTTTCTACCTGGCCTGTCCTGCACTTCTGGTTTTTACACTTTTTTGGATGGCTTTTGGACGGATGGGAAGCGAGACTTATTTGTAGTGCTGATTTGCCTTTCCGGCTTGCTTGGTTGGCCAAAAAGGGCCTATGCATTTTTTCCTGAATATATTCAGGAAAAAACGCATAGGCCCTTTTTGGCCAAGTGCATCATTGTCGACGTTTTGCCGCTTTTCATGTGCTCTAAAGGCGTTTCGCATCTACCTCCTGAAATCTGGGGGCTTGTCCCCGCACATTCTTCTCTAATATACAACCTCGGAACACTACCTCCAGGAAGACTCTGTTGCCCTAGTAACAAGGGTTGAGAACGTAATAATGCTGCCGCCTTGTGGCTCTTTCTCACAACAGCAGCTTTAAACCAAGTGCTAATGGTTGCTTAAAAGTCCCAAGGACTGCAGGGCTGTAAAAGACACCTTCCCTCAAAAAATGCCCTGGGGTAGGGAATAGGCAAGAAAATTCAACACATGACAAATTTTTCAAGAAGTCAATATGAGGAGAGGAGTTGTACTCACTCTTTAAAAAAAAAAGAGGAAAAGAAAAAAAGGACATGCCTAAAGCTCAGTATAAGGAATTATTAGCCACATGCAAATCCAACCTCCAAAAAGGTTTCAGCTCACACCAGTCAAATGACCATCAGCAAAACGTCTACAACCTATAAATGCTGAAGGGGTTTTAGAGAACTTTGTACCTTCTAGCAGCTGGTGGGATGTAAAGTGGTAACAGCATTAACGAAAACTGAATGGAGCTGCTTTAAAAGGTAAAAATTGAGCTACCAGATGATGTAGCAGGGCACCTTTTGGGCCTATAATCTAAGACCACCAGAATCGGAAAGACAGAGGCAGGCAAATGTGCACTGCAGCAATATTAAAATAGCCAAGACATGGAAGCAAAAAAAGGCCCATAAACAGATGAATTGACAAAGAAGAAGTGGTATATGTACAGAATGGAATAGTAGCCTCGGGAAAAAAATGAAGAGTGCCATTTTCAGGACTACAAATGAGCTTAGAAATAATCATATTAGGTAAAGTAAGTCAAAAGGGAATGACAAATATCCTATGATATCATTTATACAAGTTATCCTAAGATTGCTACCAATGAACATACCTCCACAGAAAAAGACACTCACAGACTTATAAAACAAACTAATGGTTAACCAAAATGAAAGGTGGAAGGATGGAAAAATTAGGATTATGGGGCTAACCTAAATAGGCTAATGTATGTTAAATGTTTATAAACACTTAACATAAAAACTATATAAATTTCCTGCAATTCTGCCTTGCTTTTAACTCCTCTTCGTTGCCTCCCTTCAATATATTTTTGGACTTGAGTTACCATTTATAACTCTACAGGACTGTGAATTGCAGTGCCCCTGAGCTCCATTTTTCAACTCGCTTTTTTGGAAGCTGGCCGCAAAACCGCAGGATTGCTTAAGGCCCTATTCTGGTTCCGTGCGGCAGGCTGAGCCTGTGGTTAATTCTTCTTCCTGATGGGAAATTAGAGTGGCCTGTGCCTGTCCCAACACCTAGCACTAGTCCCCCATTGTTTCCCCCTCTTCCCGATCATCCTCAGGACAAACTGCAACCTGTACGGAACAGGAGCTTAAAGGTGCTGATTCTCCAAGAGGGAGATTGCTAGTAAAGCGGCTGGAATGGTGAACCCGAGCACAAGGAGATGAGAAATGGGGTGGGTTTTAGAAACCTTTCCTGATCACACGGTGTACCATCTTCTGGGATTCTCATGCATTTTTTCGATGTAGGAAGATGCCCTTGAACCTGGAGATTTGGGACCCATGGAATGGGAACCACGCAGTATTACTTTAAAGGGTCTGCATTTGCTCACCAAACCTCACCAAACCTCTCAGCCCCAAGAGTGTCCACCCTTATGTCTCAATCAGCTGTGGGTCTAGATATGGTCAATCCAGGTGGCATCACATCCCATGAACGAATTTTGTAAGAATTTCTCTCTCTTTCACTGTCTTTGTTTCACGGGTTTTTAAAAGTAATTGAATTTTATAATGGGGTTTAGCTGCTTTTCACTGCTGTGTTTATGCCGCTTTACACCCACTTGACTCACTTACAGAGAGATATCAATTCATATGTTTTAAGATTCTTACTAGTCAGATATATTCTTCGGCGGTGAATAGGGTGTGTTGAGTCCAGTTCACTGAGCAAGGCGTACTTCTTGTCTATTACATATTGGGTATATGGAATGGTATCTGAGGTAATTTGAAACCCTTGTTTTATGCATCACCCCACCTCACCTTTCCAGTTAAGCAGCCATAGTGTGTTTTCTCAACGAGTGACTCTGTTCTGTTTTGTAATTCAGTTCAAGGGTAGCGGTTTTTACATTCCCTCTATAAGTGATATCTTATGACAAGTGTCTTTTTCTGAGTGACTTATTTCACTTAGAATCGTCGTACCTAAATCCACTCATCATGCTGCTACTAGCCTTATGACGTTGATTTCATGGCTGAGTGATATTGCATTGTACATAAGGACCACAGCTTCTTTATCCATTTTTCTCTTTCCTGGGATATTTAACGTGTAACGAAGTGTAGGTTCTTGTCAACAGAGCAGCCCTAAACTTTGGGGTGCATGTGTCTTGCTGATTTTTAGTTTTCCCAGTATATACGCCCATGAGTGGAAGTGCCCTATGCTCTCTAAGCTGTGTTTTGTAGATGTTTCAGGACACACCGTGCACTTCGCCAGAGTGGCTCTTTGCAATTTACATCCTGCCCATCAGCGTAGCAAGGCTCCCATTTCTCCATGGCCTTTCCTGCATTTCTGGTATTGACCCTTTATTCAGCATGGCCCTTTTGAGCGATGGGAAGCGAGACTTCTTTGTAGCGCTGATTTGCCTTTCCAGGTTTCTTGGTTGACCAAAAAGGGCGTATGCGTTTTTTCCTGAATATATTCAGGAAAAAACGCATACGCCCTTTTTGGCCAAGGGCATCATTGTCGAGGTTTTGCCGCTTTCCATGTGCTTTAAAGGCGATTCGAATCTACCTCCTGAAATCTGTTTCCTGCAATTCTGCCTTGCTTTCAAATCCTCTTCGTTGCCTTCCCTCAATATATTTGTGGACGACAGTTATCATTTATAACTCTGCAGGTTTGTGAATGGCCGTGCCCCTGAGCTCCATTTTTCAACTCGCTCTTTTGGGAGTTGGCCGAAAAACCGCAGGATGGCTTCAGGCCCAATCTGGTTCCGTGAGGCAGGCTGAGCCTGTGGTTAATTCTTCTTCCTGATGGAAATTAGAGTGACCTGTGCCTGTCCGAACACCTAGAGCTACCCTCTCATGGGTTCCCCCTCTTCCCATTCATCCTCAGGACAAATTGCAACCTGTACGAAACAGGAGGTTAAAGGTGCTGATTCTCCAAGTGGGGAGATTGTTAGTAATGCGGCTGGAATGGCGAACCCGAGCACCAGGAGATGAGGAAAGAGGTGCGTTTCAGAAACCTTTCCCGATCACACTGTATACCTTCCACTGGGTTTCCCATGCATTTTTTTGCTCTAAGAAGATTCCCTTGAACCTGGAGATTTGGGACCCATAGAATGGGTACCATGCACTATTACTTTAAAGGGTAGGCGTTTGCTCACCCAACCTCACCAATCCTCTCAGCCCCAAGAGTGTCCAGCCTTAAATCTAATCCAGCTGTGGGTCTAGATATGGTCGATCCAGGTTGCTTCACTGCCCCTGAACGAACTTTTTACGAATTTCTCTCTCTTTCACTGTCTTTGTTGGGGTTTTTTTTGTAATCTATTTTTATAATGGGGTTTAGCTGATTTTCACTGCTGTGTTTATGCCGCTTTACATCCACTTGATTCATTTACAGAGAGATATCAATACATAGGTTTTAAGATTCTTACTAGTCAGATATACTCTTGTGCGGTGAATAAGGGGCGTTGAGTCCAGTTCACTGAGCAAGGGGTAGGTGTTGTCTGTTACATATTTGGTTTATGGAACGGTATGTGTGCTAATTTCAAACCCTTGTTTTATGCCTCACCGCACCTCACCTTTCCAGTTAAGCAGCCATCCAGTGTTTTCTAAATGTGTGACTCTGTTCTGTTTTGTAATCAGGTCATGGGTAGCGATTTTTACTTTCCCTCTATAAGTGATAACCTATGATAAGTGTCTTTTTCTGTGTGACTTATTTCACTTAGAAACATCGTACCTAAATCCACTCATCATGCTGCTAGTAGCCGTATGACACTGATTTCATGGCTGAGTGATATGCCATTGTACATAAGTACCACACTTCTTTATCCATTTTTCTCTATCCTGGCATATTTAAGGTGTACTGAAGTGGAGGTTCTTGTAAACAGAGCAGGCCTAAACTTTGGGGTGCCTGTGTCTTGTTGATTTTTCGTTTTCCCATTTTATACGCCCACGAGTGTAAGGGCCCTATGCTCTCTAGCTGTGTTTTTTAGATGTTTTAGGAAACACCATGCACTTCTCCAGAGTGGCCGTTGGCAATTTACATCCCGCCCATCAGCCTAACAAGGCTCCCTTTTCTACCTGGCCTGTCCTGCACTTCTGGTTTTTACACTTTTTTGGATGGCTTTTGGACGGATGGGAAGCGAGACTTATTTGTAGTGCTGATTTGCCTTTCCGGCTTGCTTGGTTGGCAAAAAAGGGCCTATGCGTTTTTTCCTGAATATATTCAGGAAAAAACGCATAGGCCCTTTTTGGCCAAGTGCATCATTGTCGACGTTTTGCCGCTTTTCATGTGCTCTAAAGGCGATTCTCATCTACCTCCTGAAATCTGGGGGCTTGTCCCCGCACATTCTTCTCTAATATACAACCTCGGAACACTACCTCCAGGAAGACTCTGTTGCCCTAGTAACAAGGGTTGAGAACGTAATAATGCTGCCGCCTTGTGGCTCTTTCTCACAACAGCAGCTTTAAACCCAGTGCTAATGGTTGCTTAATAGTCCCAAGGACTGCAGGGCTGTAAATGACACCTTCCCTCAAAAAATGCCCTGGGGTAGGGAATAGGCAAGAAAATTCAACACATGACAAATTTTTCAAGAAGTCAATATGAAGAGAGGAGTTGTACTCACTCTTTAAAAAAAAAAAAGAGGAAAAGAAAAAAAGGACATGCCTAAAGTTCAGTATAAGGAATTATTAGCCACATGCAAATCCAAGCTCCAAAAAGGTTTCAGCTCACACCAGTCAAATGACCATCAGCAAAACGTCTACAACCTATAAATGCTGAAGGGGTTTTAGAGAACTTTGTACCTTCTAGCAGCTGGTGGGATGTAAAGTGGTAACAGCATTAACGAAAACTGAATGGAGCTGCTTTAAAAGGTAAAAATTGAGCTACCAGATGATGTAGCAGGGCACCTTTTGGGCCTATAATCTAAGACCACCAGAATCGGAAAGACAGAGGCAGGCAAATGTGCACTGCAGCAATATTGAAATAGCCAAGACATGGAAGCAAAAAAAAGGCCCATAAACAGATGAATTGACAAAGAAGAAGTGGTATATGTACAGAATGGAATAGTAGCCTCGGGAAAAAAATGAAGAGTGCCATTTTCAGGACTACAAATGAGCTTAGAAATAATCATATTAGGTAAAGTAAGTCAAAAGGGAATGACAAATATCCTATGATATCATTTCACTTGATTCAGCATGGCCCTTTTGACCGATGGGAAGCGAGACTTCTTTGTAGCGCTGATTTGCCTTTCCAGGTTGCTTGGTTGGCCAAAAAGGGCGTATGCGTTTTTTCCTGAATATATTCAGGAAAAAACGCATACGCCCTTTTTGGCCAAGGGCATCATTGTCGAGGTTTTGCCGCTTTTCCTGTGCTTTAAAGGCGATTCGAATCTCCCTCCTGAAATCTGTTTCCTGCAATTCTGCCTTGCTTTCAAATCCTCTTCGTTGCCTTCCCTCAATATATTTGTGGACGAGAGTCATCATTTATAAGTCTGCAGGTTTGTGAATTGCAGTGCCCCTGAGCTCCATTTTTCAACTCGCTTTCTTGGGAGCTGGCCGCAAAAGCGCACGATTGCTTCAGGCCCTATTCTGGTCCTGGGCGGCAGGCTGAGCCTGTGGTTACTTCTTCTTCCTGATGGGAAAATAGAGTGACCTGTGCCTGTCCCAACACCTAGAGCTAGTCTCTCATTGGTTCCCCCTCTTCCCGTTCATCCTCAGGACAAATTGCACCCTGTACGGAACAGGAGGTTAAAGGTGCTGATTCTCCAAGGAGGGAGATTGCTAGTAAAGCGGCTGGAATGGCGAACCCGAGCACAAGGAGATGAGAAATGAGGTGCGTTTTGAAAACCTTTCCCGATCACACGGTGTACCATCTTCTGGGTTTCTCATGCATGTTTTTGATGTAGGAAGATGCCCTTGAACCTGGAGATTTGGGACCCATGGGATGGGTACCACGCATTATTACTTTAAAAGGTCTGCGTTTGCTCACCCAACCTCACCAAACCTCTTAGCCCCAAGAGTGTCCACCATTATGTCTCAATCAGCTGTGGGTCTAGATATGGTCAATCCATGTGGCATCACAGCCCCTGAGCGAACTTTGTAAGAATTTCTCTCTCTTTCACTGTCTTTGTTTCACGGGTTTTTAAAAGTAATTGATTTTTATAATGGGGTTTAGCAGCTTTTCACTGCTGTGTTTCTGCCGCTTTACACCCACTTGACTCACTTACAGAGAGTTATCAATACATAGGTTTTAAGATTCTTACTAGTCAGATATATTCTTGGGCGGTGAATAGGGAGTGTTGAGTCCAATTCATTGACCAAGGAGTAGGTCTTGTCTATTACATATTGGGTTTATGGAACGGTATCTGAGCTAATTTGAAACCCTTGTTTTATGCATCACCCCACCTCACCTTTCCCGTTAAGCAGCCATAGTGTGTTTTCTAAACGTGTGACTCTATTCTGGTTTGTAATTTAGTTCAAGGGTAGCGGTTTGTACATTCCCTCTATAAGTGATATCTTATGATAAGTGTCTTTTTCTGTGTGACTTATTTCACTTAGAATCGTCGTACCAAAATCCACTCATCATGCTGCTACTAGCCTTATGACGTTGATTTCATGGCTGAGTGATATTCCATTGTACATAAGGACCACAACTTCTTTATCCATTTTTCCCTTTCCTGGGATATTTAAGGTGTAACGAAGTGGAGGTTCTTGTCAACAGAGCAGCCCTAAACTTTGCGGTGCCTGTGTCTTGCTGATTTTTAGTTTTCCCAGTTTATAAGCCCATGAGTGGAAGTGCCCTATGCTCCCTAAGCTGAGTTTTTTAGATGTTTCAGGACACACCGTGCACTTCTCCAGAGTGGCTGTTGGCAACTTACATCCCGCCCATCAGCGTAGCCACGCCCCCGTTTCTACTTGGCCTGTCCTGCATTTCTGTTTTTGACACTTTATTCAGCATGGCCCTTTTGACCGATGGGAAGCGAGACATCTTTGTAGCGCTGATTTGCCTTTCCAGGTTGCTTGGTTGGCCAAAAAGGGCGTATGCGTTTTTTCCTGAATATATTCAGGAAAAAACGCATACGCCCTTTTTGGCCAAGGGCATCATTGTCGAGGTTTTGCCGCTTTTCCTGTGCTTTAAAGGCGATTCGAATCTCCCTCCTGAAATCTGTTTCCTGCAATTCTGCCTTGCTTTCAAATCCTCTTCGTTGCCTTCCCTCAATATATTTGTGGACGAGAGTCATCATTTATAAGTCTGCAGGTTTGTGAATTGCCGTGCCCCTGAGCTCCATTTTTCAACTCGCTTTCTTGGGAGCTGGCCGCAAAAGCGCAGGATTGCTTCAGGCCCTATTCTGGTCCTGGGCGGCAGGCTGAGCCTGTGGTTACTTCTTCTTCCTGATGGGAAAATAGAGTGACCTGTGCCTGTCCCAACACCTACAGCTAGTCTCTCATTGGTTCCCCCTCTTCCCGTTCATCCTGAGGACAAATTGCAACCTGTACGGAACAGGAGGTTAAAGGTGCTGATTCTCCAAGGAGGGAGATTGCTAGTAAAGCGGCTGGAATGGCGAACCCGAGCACAAGGAGATGAGAAATGAGGTGCGTTTTAGAAACCTTTCCCGATCACACGGTGTACCATCTTCTGGGTTTCTCATGCATGTTTTCGATGTAGGAAGATGCCCTTGAATCTGGAGATTTGGGACCCATGGGATGGGTACCACGCAGTATTTCTTTAAAGGGTCTGCGTTTGCTCACCCAACCTCACCAAACCTCTCAGCCCCAAGAGTGTCCACCCGTATGTCTCAAACAGCTGTGGGTCTAGTTATGGTCAATCCAGGTGGCATCACAGCCCCTGAACGAATTTTGTAAGAATTTCTCTCTCTTTCACTGTCTTCGTTTCACGGGTTTTTAAAAGTAATTGATTTTTATAATGGGGTTTACCTGCTTTTCACTGCTGTGATTTTGCCGCTTAACACCCACTTGACTCACTTACAGACAGATATCAATTCATAGGTTTTAAGATTCTTACTAGTCAGATATATTCTTGGGCGGTGAATAGCGGGTGTTGAGTCCAATTCATTGAGCAAGGTGTGGGTCTTGTCTATTACATATTGGGTTTATGGAACGGTATCTGAGCTAATTTGAAATGCTTGTTTTATGCATCACCCCACCTCACCTTTCCCGTTAAGCAGCCATAGTGTGTTTTCTAAACGTGTGACTCTATTCTGTTTTGTAATTCAGTTCAAGGGTAGCGGTTTGTACATTCCCTCTATAAGTGATATCTTATGATAAGTGTCTTTTTATGTGTGACTTATTTCACTTAGAATTGTCGTACCTCAATCCACTCATCATGCTGCTACTAGCCTTATGACGTTGATTTCATGGCTGAGTGATATTCCATTGTACATAAGGACCACAACTTCTTTATCCATTTTTCTCTTTCCTGGGATATTTAAGGTGTAACGAAGTGGAGGTTCTTGTCAACAGAGCAGCCCTAAACTTTGGGGTGCCTGTGTCTTGCTGATTTTTAGTTTTCCCAATTTATACGCCCATGAGTGGAAGTGCCCTATGCTCTCTAAGCTGAGTTTTTTAGATGTTTCAGGACACACCGTACACTTCTCCAGAGTGGCTGTTGGCAATTTACATCCCGCCCATCAGCGTAGCCAGGCTCCCGTTTCTCCATGGCCTGTCCTGCCTTTCTGGTTTTGACACTTGATTCAGCATGGCACTTTTGACCGATGGGAAGCGAGACTTCTTTGTAGCGCTGATTTGCCTTTCCAGGTTGCTTGGTTGGCCAAAAAGGGCGTATGCGTTTTTTCCTGAATATATTCAGGAAAAAACGCATACGCCCTTTTTGGCCAAGGGCATCATTGTCGAGGTTTTGCCGCTTTTCCTGTGCTTTAAAGGCGATTCGAATCTCCCTCCTGAAATCTGTTTCCTGCAATTCTGCCTTGCTTTCAAATCCTCTTCGTTGCCTTCCCTCAATATATTTGTGGACGAGAGTCATCATTTATAAGTCTGCAGGTCTGTGAATTGCAGTGCCCCTGAGCTCCATTTTTCAACTCGCTTTCTTGGGAGCTGGCCGCAAAAGCGCAGGATTGCTTCAGGCCCTATTCTGGTCCCGGGCGGCAGGCTGAGCCTGTGGTTAATTCTTCTTCCTGATGGGAAAATAGAGTGACCTGTGCCTGTCCCAACACCTAGAGCTAGTCTCTCATTGGTTCCCCCTCTTCCCGTTCATCCTCAGGACAAACTGCAACCTGTACGGAACAGGAGGTTAAAGGTGCTGATTCTCCAAGGAGGGAGCTTGCTAGTAAAGCGGCTGGAATGGCGAACCCGAGCACAAGGAGATGAGAAATGAGGTGCGTTTTAGAAACCTTTCCCGATCACACGGTGTACCATCTTCTGGTTTTCTCATGCATTGTTTCGATGTAGGAAGATGCCCTTGAACCTGGAGATTTGGGACCCATGGGATGGGTACCACGCAGTATTACTTTAAAGGGTCTGCGTTTGCTCACCCAACCTCACCAAACCTCTCAGCCCCAAGAGTGTCCACCCTTATGTCTCAATCAGCTGTGGGTCTAGATATGGTCAATCCAGGTGGCATCACAGCCCCTGAGCGAACTTTGTAAGAATTTCTCTCTCTTTCACTGTCTTTGTTTCACGGGTTTTTAAAAGTAATTGATTTTTATAATGGGGTTTACCTGCTTTTCACTGCTGTGATTTTGCCGCTTAACACCCACTTGACTCACTTACAGAGAGTTATCAATACATAGGTTTTAAGATTCTTACAAGTCAGATATATTCTTGGGCGGTGAATAGGGGGTGTTGAGTCCAATTCATTGAGCAAGGAGTAGGTCTTGTCTATTACATATTGGGTTTATGGAACGGTATCTGAGCTAATTTGAAACCCTTGTTTTATGCATCACCCCACTTCACCTTTCCCGTTAAGCAGCCATAGTGTGTTTTCTAAACGTGTGACTCTATTCTGGTTTGTAATTCAGTTCAAGGGTAGCGGTTTGTACATTCCCTCTATAAGTGATATCTTATGATAAGTGTCTTTTTCTGTGTGACTTATTTCACTTAGAATCGTCGTACCTAAATCCACTCATCATGCTGCTACTAGCCTTATGACGTTGATTTCGTGGCTGAGTCATATTCCATTGTACATAAGGACCACAACTTCTTTATCCATTTTTCTCTTTCCTGGGATATTTAAGGTGTAACGAAGTGGAGGTTCTTGTCAACAGAGCAGCCCTAAACTTTGTGGTGCCTGTGTCTTGCTGATTTTTAGTTTTCCCAATTTATACGCCCATGAGTGGAAGTGCCCTATGCTCCCTAAGCTGAGTTTTTTAGATGTTTCAGGACACACCGTGCACTTCTCCAGAGTGGCTATTGGCAATTTACATCCCGCCCATCAGCGTAGCCACGCCCCCGTTTCTCCTTGGCCTGTCCTGCATTTCTGGTTTTGACACTTTATTCAGCATGGCCCTTTTGACCGATGGGAAGCGAGACTTCTTTGTAGCGCTGATTTGCCTTTCCAGGTTGCTTGGTTGGCCAAAAAGGGCGTATGCGTTTTTTCCTGAATATATTCAGGAAAAAACGCATACGCCCTTTTTGGCCAATGGCATCATTGTCGAGGTTTTGCCGCTTTTCCTGTGCTTTAAAGGCGATTCGAATCTCCCTCCTGAAATCTGTTTCCTGCAATTCTGCCTTGCTTTCAAATCCTCTTCGTTGCCTTCCCTCAATATATTTGTGGACGAGAGTCATCATTTATAAGTCTGCAGGTTTGTGAATTGCCATGCCCCTGAGCTCCATTTTTCAACTCGCTTTCTTGGGAGCTGGCCGCAAAAGCGCAGGATTGCTTCAGGTCCTATTCTGGTCCTGGGCGGCAGGCTGAGCCTGTGGTTAATTCTTCTTCCTGATGGGAAAATAGAGGGACCTGTGCCTGTCCCAACACCTAGAGCTAGTCTCTCATTGGTTCCCCCTCTTCCCGTTCATCCTCAGGACAAATTGCAACCTGTACGGAACAGGAGGTTAAAGGTGCTGATTCTCCAAGGACGGAGATTGTTAGTAAAGCGGCTGGAATGGCGAACCCGAGCACAAGGAGATGAGAAATGAGGTGCGTTTTGAAAACCTTTCCCGATCACACGGTGTACCATCTTCTGGGTTTCTCATGCATGTTTTTGATGTAGGAAGATGCCCTTGAACCTGGAGATTTGGGACCCATGGGATGGGTACCACGCAGTATTACTTTAAAGGGTCTGCGTTTGCTCACCCAACCTCACCAAACCTCTCAGCCCCAAGAGTGTCCACCCTTATGTCTCAATCAGCTGTCGGTCTAGATATGGTCAATCCAGGTGGCATCACAGCACCTGAGTGAACTTTGTAAGAATTTCTCTCTCTTTCACTGTCTTTGTTTCACGGGTTTTTAAAAGTAATTGATTTTTATAATGGGGTTTACCTGCTTTTCACTGCTGTGATTTTGCCGCTTAACACCCACTTGACTCACTTACAGAGAGATATCAATGCATAGGTTTTAAGATTCTTACTAGTCAGATATATTCTTGGGCGGTGAATAGGGGGTGTTGAGTCCAATTCATTGAGCAAGGAGTAGGTCTTGTCTATTACATATTGGGTTTATGGAACGGTATCTGAGCTAATTTGAAACCCTTGTTTTATGCATCACCCCACCTCACCTTTCCCGTTAAGCAGCCATAGTGTGTTTTCTAAACGTGTGACTCTATTCTGTTTTGTAATTCAGTTCAAGGGTAGCGGTTTGTACATTCCCTCTATAAGTGATATCTTATGGTAAGTGTCTTTTTCTGTGTAACTTATTTCACTTAGAATCGTCGTACCTCAATCCACTCATCATGCTGCTACTAGCCTTATGACGTTGATTTCATGGCTGAGTGATATTCCATTGTACATAAGGACCACAACTTCTTTATCCATTTTTCTCTTTCCTGGGATATTTAAGGTGTAACGAAGTGGAGGTTCTTGTCAACAGAGCAGCCCTAAACTTTGCGGTGCCTGTGTCTTGCTGATTTTTAGTTTTCCCAATTTATACGCCCATGAGTGGAAGTGCCCTATGCTCCCTAAGCTGAGTTTTTTAGATGTTTCAGGACACACCGTGCACTTCTCCAGAGTGGCTGTTGGCAACTTACATCCCGCCCATCAGCGTAGCCACGCCCCCGTTTCTCCTTGGCCTGTCCTGCATTTCTGGTTTTGACACTTTATTCAGCATGGCCCTTTTGACCGATGGGAAGCGAGACTTCTTTGTAGCGCTGATTTTCCTTTCCAGGTTGCTTGGTTGGCGAAAAAGGGCGTATGCGTTTTTTTCTGAATATATTCAGGAAAAAACGCATACGCCCTTTTTGGCCAAGGGCATCATTGTCGAGGTTTTGCCGCTTTTCCTGGGCTTTAAAGGCGATTCGAATCTCCCTCCTGAAATCTGATTCCTGCAATTCTGCCTTGCTTTCAAATCCTCTTCGTTGCCTTCCCTCAATATATTTGTGGACGAGAGTCATCATTTATAAGTCTGCAGGTTTGTGAATTGCAGTGCCCCTGAGCTCCATTTTTCAACTCGCTTTCTTGGGAGCTGCTGCAAAAGCGCAGGATTGCTTCAGGCCCTATTCTGGTCCCGGGCGGCAGGCTGAGCCTGTGGTTAATTCTTCTTCCTGATGGGAAAATAGACCTGTGCCTGTCCCAACACCTAGAGTTAGTCTCTCATTGGTTCCCCCTCTTCCCGTTCATCCTCAGGAAAAATTGCAACCTGTACGGAACAGGAGGTTAAGGTGCTGATTCTCCAAGGACGGAGATTGCTAGTAAAGCGGCAGGAATGGCGAACCCAAGAGCAAGGAGATGAGAAATGAGGTGCGTTTTGGAAAGCTTTCCCCATCACACGGTTTAACATCTTATGGGTTTCTCATGCATGTTTTCGATGTAGGAAGATGCCCTTGAACCTGGAGATTTGGGACCCATGGGATGGGTACCACGCATTATTTCTTTAAAAGGTCTGCGTTTGCTCACCCAACCTCACCAAACCTCTTAGCCCCAAGAGTGTCCACCCTTATGTCTCAAACAGCTGTGGGTCTAGATATGGACAATCCAGGTGGCATCACAGCCCCTGAAAGAATTTTGTAAGAATTTCTCTCTCTTTCACTGTCTTTGTTTCACGGGTTTTTAAAAGTAATTGATTTTTATAATGGGGTTTTCCTGGTTTTCACTGCTCTGATTTTGCCACTTTACACCCACTTGACTCACTTACAGAGAGATATCAATGCATAGGTTTCAAGATTCTTACTAGTCAGATATATTCTTGGGCGGTGAATAGGGAGGGTTGAGTCCAATTCATTGAGCAAGGAGTAGGGCTTGTGTATTACATATTGGGTTTATGGAACGGTATCTGAGCTAATTTGAAACCCTTGTTTTATGCATCACCCCACCTCACCTTTCCCGTAAAGCAGCCATAGTGTGTTTTCTAAACGTGTGACTCTATTCTGTTTTGTAATTCAGTTCAAGGGTAGCGGTTTTTACATTCCCTCTATAAGTGATATCTTATGATAAGTGTCTTTTTCTGTGTGACTTATTTCACTTAGAATCGTCGTACCTAAATCCACTCATCATGCTGCTACTTGCCTTATGACGTTGATTTCATGGCTGAGTGATATTCCATTGTACATAAGGACCACAACTTCTTTATCCATTTTTCTCTTTCCTGGGATATTTAAGGTGTAACGAAGTGGAGGTTCTTGTCAACAGAGCAGCCCTAAACTTTGGGGTGCCTGTGTCTTGCTGATTTTTAGTTTTCCCAATTTATACGCCCATGAGTGGAAGTGCCCTATGCTCCCTAAGCTGAGTTTTTTAGATGTTTCAGGACACACCGTGCACTTCTCCAGAGTGGCTGTTGGCAAGTTACATCCCGCCCATCAGCGTAGCCAGGCTCCCGTTTCTCCATGGCCTCTCCTGCCTTTCTGGTTTTGACATTTCATTCAGCATGGCCCTTTTGACCGATGGGAAGCGAGACTTCTTTGTAGCGCTGATTTGCCTTTCCAGGTTGCTTGGTTGGCCAAAAAGGGCGTATGCGTTTTTTCCTGAATATATTCAGGAAAAAACGCATACGCCCTTTTTGGCCAAGGGCATCATTGTCGAGGTTTTGCCGTTTTTCCTGTGCTTTAAAGACGATTCGAATCTCCCTCCTGAAATCTGTTTCCTGCAATTCTGCCTTGCTTTCAAATCCTCTTCGTTGCCTTCCCTCAATATATTTGTGGACGAGAGTCATCATTTATAAGTCTGCAGGTTTGTGAATTGCAGTGCCCCTGAGCTCCATTTTTCAACTCACTTTCTTGGGAGCTGGCCGCAAAAGCGCAGGATTGCTTCAGGCCCTATTCTGGTCCCAGGCGGCAGGCTGAGCCTGTGGTTAATTCTTCTTCCTGATGGGAAAATAGAGTGACCTGTGCCTGTCCCAACACCTAGAGCTAGTCTCTTATTGGTTCCCCCTCTTCCCGTTCATCCTCAGGAGAAATTGCAACCTGTACGGAACAGGAGGTTAAAGGTGCTGATTCTCCAAGGAGGGAGATTGCTAGTAAAGCGGCTGGAATGGCGAACCCGAGCACAAGGAGATGAGAAATGAGGTGCGTTTTAGAAACCTTTCCCGATCACACGGTGTACCATCTTCTGGGTTTCTCATGCATGGCTTCGATGTAGGAAGATGCCCTTGAACCTGGAGATTTGGGACCCATGGGATGGATACCACGCAGTATTACTTTAAAGGGTCTGCGTTTGCTCACCCAACTTCACCAAAACTCTCAGCTCCAAGAGTGTCCACCCTTATGTCTCAATCAGCTGTGGGTCTAGATATGGTCAATCCAGGTGGCATCACAGCCCCTGCACGAATTTTGTAAGAATTTCTCTCTCTTTCACTTTCTTTGTTTCACGGGTATTCAAAAGTAATTGATTTTTATAATGGGGTTTAGCTGCTTTTCACTGCTGTGTTTCTGCCGCTTTACACCCACTTGTCTCACTTACAGAGAGATATCAATACATAGGTTTTAAGATTCTTACTAGTCAGAAATATTCTTGGGCGGTGAATAGGGGGTGTTGAGTCCAATTCACTGAGCAAGGAGTTGGTCTTGTCTATTACATATTGGGTTTATGGAACGGTATCTGAGCTAATTTGAAACCCTTTTTTTATGCATCACCCCACCTCACCTTTCCCGTTAAGCAGCCATAGTGTGTTTTCTAAACGTGTGACTCTGTTCTGTTTTGTAATTCATTTCAAGGGTAGCGGTTTTTACATTCCCTCTATAAGTGATATCTTATGAAAAGTGTCTTTTTCTGTCAGACTTATTTCACTTAGAATCGTCGTACCTAAATCCACTCATCATGCTACTACTAGCCTTATGACGTAGATTTCATGGCTGAGTGATATTCCATTGTACATAAGGACCACAACTTCTTTATCCATTTTTCTCTTTCCTGGGATATTTAAGGTGTAACGAAGTGGAGGTTCTTGTCAACAGAGCAGCCCTAAACTTTGGGGTGCCTGTGTCTTGCTGATTTTTAGTTTTCCCAATTTATACGCCCATGAGTGGAAGTGCCCTATGCTCTCTAAGCTGAGTTTTTTAGATGTTTCAGGACACACCGTACACTTCTCCAGAGTGGCTGTTGGCAATTTACATCCCGCCCATCAGCGTAGCCAGGCTCCCGTTTCTCCATGGCCTGTCCTGCCTTTCTGGTTTTGACACTTGATTCAGCATGGCACTTTTGACCGATGGGAAGCGAGACTTCTTTGTAGCGCTGATTTGCCTTTCCAGGTTGCTTGGTTGGCCAAAAAGGGCGTATGCGTTTTTTCCTGAATATATTCAGGAAAAAACGCATACGCCCTTTTTGGCCAAGGGCATCATTGTCGAGGTTTTGCCGCTTTTCCTGTGCTTTAAAGGCGATTCGAATCTCCCTCCTGAAATCTGTTTCCTGCAATTCTGCCTTGCTTTCAAATCCTCTTCGTTGCCTTCCCTCAATATATTTGTGGACGAGAGTCATCATTTATAAGTCTGCAGGTTTGTGAATTGCAGTGCCCCTGAGCTCCATTTTTCAACTCGCTTTCTTGGGAGCTGGCCGCAAAAGCGCAGGATTGCTTCAGGCCCTATTCTGGTCCCGGGCGGCAGGCTGAGCCTGTGGTTAATTCTTCTTCCTCATGGGAAAATAGAGTGACCTGTGCCTGTCTCAACACCTAGAGCTAGTCTCTCATTGGTTCCCCCTCTTCCCGTTCATCCTCAGGACAAATTGCAACATGTACGGAACAGGAGGTTAAAGGTGCTGATTCTCCAAGGAGGGAGATTGCTAGTAAAGCGGCTGGAATGGCGAACCCGAGCAAAAGGAGATGAGAAATGAGGTGCGTTTTAGAAACCTTTCCCGATCACACGGTGTACCATCTTCTGGGTTTCTCATGCATTGTTTCGATGTAGGAAGATGCCCTTAAACCTGGAGATTTGGGACCCATGGGATGGGTACCACGCAGTATTACTTTAAAGGGTCTGCGTTTGCTCACCCAACCTCACCAAACCTCTCAGCCCCAAGAGTGTCCACCCTTATGTCTCAATCAGCTGTGGGTCTAGATATGGTCAATCCAGGTGGCATCACAGCCCCTGAACGAATTTTGTAAGAATTTCTCTCTCTTTCACTGTCTTTGTTTCACGGGGTTTTTAAAAGTAATTAATTTCTATAATGGGGTTTAGCTGCTTTTCACTGCTGTGTTTCTGCCGCTTTACACCCACTTGACTCACTTACAGAGAGATATCAATACATAGGTTTTAAGATTCTTACTAGTCAGATATATTCTTGGGCGGTGAATAGGGGGTGTTGAGTCCAATTCACTGAGCAAGGAGTAGGTCTTGTGTATTACATATTGGGTTTATGGAACGGTATCTGAGCTAATTTGAAATGCTTGTTTTATGCATCACCCCACCTCACCTTTCCCGTTAAGCAGCCATAGTGTGTTTTCTAAACGTGTGACTCTGTTCTGTTTTGTAATTCCGTTCAAGGGTAGCGGTTTTTACATTCCCTCTATAAGTGATATCTTATGACAAGTGTCTTTTTCTGTGTGACTTATTTCACTTAGAATCGTCGTACCTAAATCCACTCATCATGCTGCTACTAGCCTTATGACGTTGATTTCATGGCTGAGTGATATTCCATTGTACATAAGGACCACAGCTTCTTTATCCATTTTTCTCTTTCCTGGGATATTTAAGGTGTAACGAAGTGGAGGTTCTTGTCAACAGAGCAGCCCTAAACTTTGGGGTGCCTGTGTCTTGCTGATTTTTAGTTTTCCCAATTTATACGCCCATGAGTGGAAGTGCCCTATGCTCTACAAGCTGAGTTTTTCAGATGTTTTAGGAAACACCGTACACTTCTCCAGAGTGGCTGTTGGCAATTAACATCCCGCCCATCAGCGTAGCCAGGCTCCCGTTTCTCCATGGCCTGTCCTGCCTTTCTGGTTTTGACACTTGATTCAGCATGGCCGTTTTGACCGATGGGAAGCGAGACTTCTTTGTAACGCTGATTTGCCTTTCCAGGTTGCTTGGTTGGCCAAAAAGGGCGTATGCGTTTTTGCCTGAATATATTCAGGAAAAAACGCATACGCCCTTTTTGGCCAAGGGCATCATTGTCGAGGTTTTGCCGATTTTCCTGGGCTTTAAAGGCGATTCGAATCTCCCTCCTTAAATCTGTTTCCTGCAATTCTGCCTTGCTTTCCAATCCTCTTCGTTGCCTTCCCTCAATATATTTGTGGACGAGAGTCATCTTTTATAAGTCTGCAGGTTTGTGAATTGCAGTGCCCCTGAGCTCCATTTTTCAACTCACTTTCTTGGGAGCTGGCCGCAAAAGCGCAGGATTGCTTCAGGCCCTATTCTGGTCCCGGGCGGCAGGTTGAGCCTGTGGTTAATTCTTCTTCCTGATGGGAAAATAGAGTGACCTGTGCCTGTCCCAACACCTAGAGCTAGTCTCTTATTGTTTCCCCCTCTTCCCATTCATCCTGAGGACAAATTGCAACCTGTACGGAACAGGAGGTTAAAGGTGCTGATTCTCCAAGGAGGGAGATTGCTAGTAAAGCGGCTGGAATGGCGAACCCGAGCACAAGGAGATGAGAAATGAGGTGCGTTTTAGAAACCTTTCCCGATCACACGGTGTACCATCTTCTGGGTTTCTCATGCATGGTTTCGATGTAGGAAGATGCCCTTGAACCTGGAGATTTGGGACCCATGGGATGGATACCACGCAGTATTACTTTAAAGGGTCTGCGTTTGCTCACCCAACTTCACCAAAGCTCTCAGCTCCAAGAGTGTCCACCCTTATGTCTCAATCAGCTGTGGGTCTAGATATGGTCAATCCAGGTGGCATCACAGCCCCTGAACGAATTTTGTAAGAATTTCTCTCTCTTTCACTTTCTTTGTTTCACGGGTATTCAAAAGTAATTGATTTTTATAATGGGGTTTAGCTGCTTTTCACTGCTGTGTTTCTGCCGCTTTACACCCACTTGTCTCACTTACAGAGAGATAGCAATACATAGGTTTTAAGATTCTTACTAGTCAGAAATATTCTTGGGCGGTGAATAGGGGGTGTTGAGTCCAATTCACTGAGCAAGGAGTTGGTCTTGTCTATTACATATTGGGTTTATGGAACGGTATCTGAGCTAATTTGAAACCCTTGTTTTATGCATCACCCCACCTCACCATTCCCGTAAAGCAGCCATAGTGTGTTTTCTAAACGTGTGACTCTATTCTGTTTTGTAATTCCGTTCAAGGGTAGCGGTTTTTACATTCCCTCTATAAGTGATATCTTATGACAAGTGTCTTTTTCTGTGTGACTTATTTCACTTAGAATCGTCGTACCTAAATCCACTCATCATGCTGCTACTAGCCTTATGACGTTGATTTCATGGCTGAGTGATATTCCATTGTACATAAGGACCACAACTTCTTTATCCATTTTTCTCTTTCCTGGGATATTTAAGGTGTAACGAAGTGGAGGTTCTTGTCAACAGATCAGCCCTAAACTTTGGGGTGCCTGTGTCTTGCTGATTTTTAGTTTTCCCAATTTATACGCCCATGAGTGGAAGTGCCCTATGCTCTCTAAGCTGAGTTTTTTAGATGTTTCAGGACACACCGTACACTTTTCCAGAGTGGCTGTTGGCAATTTACATCCCGCCCATCAGCGTAGCCAGGCTCCCGTTTCTCCATGGCCTGTCCTGCCTTTCTGGTTTTGACACTTGATTCAGCATGGCACTTTTGACCGATGGGAAGCGAGACTTCTTTGTAGCGCTGATTTGCCTTTCCAGGTTGCTTGGTAGGCCAAAAAGGGCGTATGCGTTTTTTCCTGAATATATTCAGGAAAAAACGCATACGCCCTTTTTGGCCAAGGGCATCATTGTCGAGGTTTTGCCGCTTTTCCTGTGCTTTAAAGGCGATTCGAATCTCCCTCCTGAAATCTGTTTCCTGCAATTCTGCCTTGCTTTCAAATCCTCTTCGTTGCCTTCCCTCAATATATTTGTGGACGAGAGTCATCATTTATAAGTCTGAAGGTTTGTGAATTGCAGTGCCCCTGAGCTCCATTTTTCAACTCGCTTTCTTGGGAGCTGGCCGCAAAAGGGCAGGATTGCTTCAGACCCTATTCTGGTCCCGGGCGGCAGGCTGAGCCTGTGGTAAATTCTTCTTCCTGATGGGAAAATAGAGTGACCTGTGCCTGTCCCAACACCTAGAGCTAGTCTCTCATTGGTTCCCCCTCTTCCCGTTCATCCTCAAGACAAATTGCAACCTGTACGGAACAGGAGGTTAAAGGTGCTGATTCTCCAAGGACGGAGATTGCTAGTAAAGTGGCTGGAATGGCGAACCCGAGCACAAGGAGATGAGAAATGAGGTGCGTTTTAGAAACCTTTCCCGATCACACGGTGTACCATCTTCTGGGTTTCTCATGCATGTTTTCGATGTAGGAAGATGCCCTTGAACCTGGAGATTTGGGACCCATGGGATGGGTACCACGCAGTATTACTTTAAAGGGTCTGCGTTTGCTCACCCAACCTCACCAAACCTCTCAGCCCCAAGAGTGTCCACCCTTATGTCTCAATCAGCTGTGGGTCTAGATATGGTCAATCCAGGTGGCATCACAGCCCCTGAACGAATTTTGTAAGAATTTCTCTCTCTTTCACTGTCTTTTTTCACGGGTTTTTAAAAGTAATTGATTTTTATAATGGGGTTTACCTGCTTTTCACTGCTGTGATTTTGCCGCTTTACACCCACTTGACTCACTTACAGAGAGATATCAATGCATAGGTTTCAAGATTCTTACTAGTCAGATATATTCTTGGGCGGTGAATAGGGGGTGTTGAGTCCAATTCATTGAGCAAGGAGTAGGGCTTGTCTATTACATATTGGGTTTATGGAACGGTATCTGAGCTAATTTGAAACCCTTGTTTTATTCATCACCCCACCTCACCTTTCCCGTTAAGCAGCCATAGTGTGTTTTCTAAACGTGTGACTCTGTTCTGGTTTGTAATTCCGTTCAAGGGTAGCGGTTTTTACATTCCCTCTATAAGTGATATCTTATGATAAGTGTCTTTTTCTGTGTGACTTATTTCACTTAGAATCGTCGTACCTAAATCCACTCATCATGCTGCTACTAGCCTTATGACGTTGATTTCATGGCTGAGTGATATTCCATTGTACATAAGGACCACAACTTCTTTATCCATTTTTCTCTTTCCTGGGATATTTAAGGTGTAACGAAGTGGAGGTTCTTGTCAACAGAGCAGCCCTAAACTTTGGGGTGCCTGTGTCTTGCTGATTTTTAGTTTTCCCAATTTATACGCCCATGAGTGGAAGTGCCCTATGCTCTACAAGCTGAGTTTTTCAGATGTTTTAGGAAACACCGTACACTTCTCCAGAGTGGCTGTTGGCAATTAACATCCCACCCATCAGCGTAGCCAGGCTCCCGTTTCTCCATGGCCTGTCCTGCCTTTCTGGTTTTGACACTTGATTCAGCATGGCCCTTTTGACCAATGGGAAGCGAGACTTCTTTGTAACGCTGATTTGCCTTTCCAGGTTGCTTGGTTGGCCAAAAAGGGCGTATGCGTTTTTTCCTGAATATATTCAGGAAAAAACGCATACGCCCTTTTTGGCCAAGGGCATCATTTTCGAGGTTTTGCCGCTTTTCCTGTGCTTTAAAGGCGATTCGAATCTCCCTCCTGAAATCTGTTTCCTGCAATTCTGCCTTGCTTTCAAATCCTCTTCGTTGCCTTCCCTCAATATATTTGTGGACGTGAGTCATCATTTATAAGTCTGCAGGTTTGTGAATTGCAGTGCCCCTGAGCTCCATTTTTCAACTCGCTTTCTTGGGAGCTGGCCGCAAAAGCCAGGATTGCTTCAGGCCCTATTCTGGTCCCGGGCGGCAGGCTATGCCTGTGGTTAATTCTTCTTCCTGATGGGAAAATAGAGTGACCTGTGCCTGTCTCAACACCTAGAGCTAGTCTCTCATTGGTTCCCCCTCTTCCCGTTCATCCTCAAGACAAATTGCAACCTGTACGGAACAGGAGGTTAAAGGTGCTGATTCTCCAAGGAGGGAGATTGCTAGTAAAGCGGCTGGAATGGCGAACCCGAGCACAAGGAGATGAGAAATGAGGTGCGTTTTAGAAACCTTTCCCGATCACACGGTGTACCATCTTCTGGTTTTCTCATGCATTGTTTCGATGTAGGAAGATGCCCTTGAACCTGGAGATTTGGGACCCATGGGATGGGTACCACGCAGTATTACTTTAAAGGGTCTGCGTTTGCTCACCCAACCTCACCAAACCTCTCAGCCCCAAGAGTGTCCACCCTTATGTCTCAATCAGCTGTGGGTCTAGATATGGTCAATCCAGGTGGCATCACAGCCCCTGAACGAATTTTGTAAGAATTTCTCTCTCTTTCACTGTCTTTGCTTCACCGGTATTCCAAAGTAATTGATTTTTATAATGGGGTTTAGCTGCTTTTCACTGCTGTGTTTCTGCCGCTTTACACCCACTTGACTCACTTACAGAGAGATATCAATACATAGGTTTTAATATTCTTACTAGTCAGATATATTCTTGGGCGGTGAATAGGGGGTGTTGAGTCCAATTCACTGAGCAAGGAGTAGGTCTTGTGTATTACATATTGGGTTTATGGAACGGTATCTGAGCTAATTTGAAACGCTTGTTTTATGCATCACCCCACCTCAACTTTCCCTTTTAGCAGCCATAGTGTGTTTTCTAAACGTGTGACTCTGTTCTGTTTTGTAATTCCGTTCAAGGGTAGCGGTTTTTACATTCCCTCTATAAGTGATATCTTATGACAAGTGTCTTTTTCTGTGTGACTTATTTCACTTAGAATCGTCGTACCTAAATCCACTCATCATGCTGCTACGAGCCTTATGACGTTGATTTCATGGCTGAGTGATATTCCATTGTACATAAGGACCACAACTTCTTTATCCATTTTTCTCTTTCCTGGGATATTTAAGGTGTAACGAAGTGGAGGTTCTTGTCAACAGAGCAGCCCTAAACTTTGGGGTGCCTGTGTCTTGCTGATTTTTAGTTTTCCCAATTTATACGCCCATGAGTGGAAGTGCCCTATGCTCTACAAGCTGAGTTTTTTAGATGTTTCAGGAAACACCGTACACTTCTTCAGAGTGGCTGTTGGCAATTTACATCCCACCCATCAGCGTAGCCAGGCTCCCGTTTCTCCATGGCCTGTCCTGCCTTTCTGGTTTTAACACTTGATTCAGCATGGCCCTTTTGACCGATGGGAAGCGAGAATTCTTTGTAGCGCTGATTTGCCTTTCCAGGTTGCTTGGTTGGCCAAAAAGGGCGTATGCGTTTTTTCCTGAATATATTCAGGAAAAAACGCATACGCCCTTTTTGGCCAAGGGCATCATTGTCGAGGTTTTGCCGCTTTTCCTGTGCTTTAAAGGCGATCCGAATCTCCCTCCTGAAATCTGTTTCCTGCAATTCTGCCTTGCTTTCAAATCCTCTTCGTTGCCTTCCCTCAATATATTTGTGGACGAGAGTCATCATTTATAAGTCTGCAGGTTTGTGAATTGCAGTGCCCCTGAGCTCCATTTTTCAACTCGCTTTCTTGGGAGCTGGCCGCAAAAGCGCAGGATTGCTTCAGGCCCTATTCTGGTCCCGGGCGGCAGGCTGAGCCTGTGGTTAATTCTTCTTCCTCATGGGAAAATAGAGTGACCTGTGCCTGTCTCAACACCTAGAGCTAGTCTCTCATTGGTTCCCCCTCTTCCCGTTCATCCTCAGGACAAATTGCAACCTGTACGGAACAGGAGGTTAAAGGTGCTGATTCTCCAAGGAGGGAGATTGGTAGTAAAGCGGCTGGAATGGCGAACCCGAGCACAAGGAGATGAGAAATGAGGTGCGTTTTAGAAACCTTTCCCGATCACACGGTGTACCATCTTCTGGTTTTCTCATACATTGTTTCGATGTAGGAAGATGCCCTTGAACCTGGAGATTTGGGACCCATGGGATGGGTACCACGCAGTATTACTTTAAAGGGTCTGCGTTTGCTCACCCAACCTCACCAAACCTCTCAGCCCCAAGAGTGTCCACCCTTATGTCTCAATCAGCTGTGGGTCTAGATATGGTCAATCCAGCTGGCATCACAGCCCCTGAACGAATTTTGTAAGAATTTCTCTCTCTTTCACTGTCTTTGTTTCACGGGGTTTTTAAAAGTAATTGATTTCTATAATGGGGTTTAGCTGCTTTTCACTGCTGTGTTTCTGCCGCTTTACACCCACTTGACTCACTTACAGAGAGATATCAATACATAGGTTTTAAGATTCTTACTAGTCAGATATATTCTTGGGCGGTGAATAGGGGGTGTTGAGTCCAATTCACTGAACAAGGAGTAGGTCTTGTGTATTACATATTGGGTTTATGGAACGGTATCTGAGCTAATTTGAAATGCTTGTTTTATGCATCACCCCACCTCACCTTTCCCGTTAAGCAGCCATAGTGTGTTTTCTAAACGTGTGACTCTGTTCTGTTTTGTAATTCCGTTCAAGGGTAGCGGTTTTTACATTCCCTCTATAAGTGATATCTTATGACAAGTGTCTTTTTCTGTGTGACTTATTTCACTTAGAATCGTCGTACCTAAATCCACTCATCATGCTGCTACTAGCCTTAAGACGTTGATTTCATGGCTGAGTGATATTCCATTGTACATAAGGACCACAACTTCTTTATCCATTTTTCTCTTTCCTGGGATATTTAAAGTGTAACGAAGTGGAGGTTCTTGTCAACAGAGCAGCCCTAAACTTTGGGGTGCCTGTGTCTTGCTGATTTTTAGTTTTCCCAATTTATACGCCCATGAGTGGAAGTGCCCTATGCTCTCTCAGCTGAGTTTTTTAGATGTTTCAGGACACACCGTACACTTCTCCAGAGTGGCTGTTGGCAATTTACATCCCGCCCATCAGCGTAGCCAGGCTCCCGTTTCTCCATGGCCCTGTCCTGCCTTTCTGGTTTTGACACTTGATTCAGCATGGCACTTTTGACCGATGGGAAGCGAGACTTCTTTGTAGCGCTGATTTGCCTTTCCAGGTTGCTTGGTTGGCCAAAAACGGCGTATGCGTTTTTTCCTGAATATATTCAGGATAAAACGCATACGCCCTTTTTGGCCAAGGACATCATTGTCGAGGTTTTGCCGCTTTTCCTGTGCTTTAAAGGCGATTCGAATCTCCCTCCTGAAATCTGTTTCCTGAAATTCTGCCTTGCTTTCAAATCCTCTTCGTTGCCTTCCCTCAATATATTTGTGGACGAGAGTCATCATTTATAAGTCTGCAGGTTTGTGAATTGCAGTGCCCCTGAGCTCCATTTTTCAACTCGCTTTCTTGGGAGCTGGCCGCAAAAGCGCAGGATTGCTTCAGACCCTATTCTGGTCCCGGGCGGCAGGCTGAGCCTGTGGTAAATTCTTCTTCCTGATGGGAAAATAGAGTGGCCTGTGCCTGTCCCAACACCTAGAGCTAGTCTCTCATTGGTTCCCCCTCTTCCCGTTCATCCTCAGGACAAATTGCAACCTGTACGGAACAGGAGGTTAAAGGTGCTGATTCTCCAAGGACGGAGATTGCTAGTAAAGTGGCTGGAATGGCGAACCCGAGCACAAGGAGATGAGAAATGAAGTGCGTTTTAGAAACCTTTCCCGATCACACGGTGTACCATCTTATGGGTTTCTCATGCATGGTTTCGATGTAGGAAGATGCCCTTGAACCTGGAGATTTGGGACCCATGGGATGGATACCACGCAGTATTACTTTAAAGGGTCTGCGTTTGCTCTCCCAACTTCACCAAAACTCTCAGCTCCAAGAGTGTCCACCCTTATGTCTCAATCAGCTGTGGGTCTAGATATGGTCAATCCAGGTGGCATCACAGCCCCTGAACGAATTTTGTAAGAATTTCTCTCTGTTTCACTTTCTTTGTTTCACGGGTATTCAAAAGTAATTGATTTTTATAATGGGGTTTAGCTGCTTTTCACTGCTGTGTTTCTGCCGCTTTACACCCACTTGTCTCACTTACAGAGAGATATCAATACATAGGTTTTAAGATTCTTACTAGTCAGAAATATTCTTGGGCGGTGAATAGGGGGTGTTGAGTGCAATTCACTGAGCAAGGAGTTGGTCTTGTCTATTACATATTGTGTTTATGGAACGGTATCTGAGCTAATTTGAAACCCTTGTTTTATGCATCACCCCACCTCACCTTTCCCGTTAAGCAGCCATAGTGTGTTTTCTAAACGTGTGACTCTGTTCTGTTTTGTAATTCATTTCAAGGGTAGCGGTTTTTACATTCCCTCTATAAGTGATATCTTATGATAAGTGTCTTTTTCTGTGAGAGTTATTTCACTTAGAATCGTCGTACCTAAATCCACTCATCATGCTGCTACTAGCCTTATGACGTAGATTTCATGGCTGAGTGATATTCCATTGTACATAAGGACCACAACTTCTTTATCCATTTTTCTCTTTCCTGGGATATTTAAGGTGTAACGAAGTGGAGGTTCTTGTCAACAGAGCAGCCCTAAACTTTGGGGTGCCTGTGTCTTGCTGATTTTTAGTTTTCCCAATTTATACGCCCATGAGTGGAAGTGCCCTATGCTCTACAAGCTGAGTTTTTTAGATGTTTCAGGAAACACCGTACACTTCTCCAGAGTGGCTGTTGGCAATTTACATCCCACCCATCAGCGTAGCCAGGCTCCCGTTTCTCCATGGCCTGTCCTGCCTTTCTGGTTTTGACACTTGATTCAGCATGGCCCTTTTGACCGATGGGAAGCGAGACTTCTTTGTAGCGCTGATTTGCCTTTCCAGTTTGCTTGGTTGGCCAAAAAGGGCGTATGCGTTTTTTCCTGAATATATTCAGGAAAAAACGCATACGCCCTTTTTGGCCAAGGGCATCATTGTCGAGGTTTTGCCGCTTTTCCTGTGCTTTAAAGGCGATTCGAATCTCCCTCCTGAAATCTGTTTCCTGCAATTCTGCCTTGCTTTCAAATCCTCTTCGTTGCCTTCCCTCAATATATTTGTGGACGAGAGTCATCATTTATAAGTCTGCAGGTTTGTGAATTGCAGTGCCCCTGAGCTCCATTTTTCAACTCGCTTTCTTGGGAGCTGGCCGCAAAAGCGCAGGATTGCTTCAGGCCCTATTCTGGTCCCGGGCGGCAGGCTGAGCCTGTGGTTAATTCTTCTTCCTCATGGGAAAATAGAGTGACCTGTGCCTGTCTCAACACCTAGAGCTAGTCTCTCATTGGTTCCCCCTCTTCCCGTTCATCCTCAGGACAAATTGCAACCTGTACGGAACAGGAGGTTAAAGGTGCTGATTCTCCAAGGAGGGAGATTGCTAGTAAAGCGGCTGGAATGGCGAACCCGAGCACAAGGAGATGAGAAATGAGGTGCGTTTTAGAAACCTTTCCCGATCACACGGTGTACCATCTTCTGGTTTTCTCATACATTGTTTTGATATAGGAAGATGCCCTTGAACCTGGAGATTTGGGACCCATGGGATGGGTACCACGCAGTATTACTTTAAAGGGTCTGCGTTTGCTCACCCTACCTCACCAAACCTCTCAGCCCCAAGAGTGTCCACCCTTATGTCTCAATCAGCTGTGGGTCTAGATATGGTCAATCCAGGTGGCATCACAGCCCCTGAACGAATTTTGTAAGAATTTCTCTCTCTTTCACTGTCTTTGTTTCACGGGGTTTTTAAAAGTAATTGATTTCTATAATGGGGTTTAGCTGCTTTTCACTGCTGTGTTTCTGCCGCTTTACACCCACTTGACTCACTTACAGAGAGATATCAATACATAGGTTTTAAGATTCTTACTAGTCAGATATATTCTTGGGCGGTGAATAGGGGGTGTTGAGTCCAATTCCCAGAACAAGGAGTAGGTCTTGTGTATTACATATTGGGTTTATGGAACGGTATCTGAGCTAATTTGAAATGCTTGTTTTATGCATCACCCCACCTCACCTTTCCCGTTAAGCAGCCATAGTGTGTTTTCTAAACGTGTGACTCTGTTCTGTTTTGTAATTCCGTTCAAGGGTAGCGGTTTTTACATTCCCTCTATAAGTGATATCTTATGACAAGTGTCTTTTTCTGTGTGACTTATTTCACTTAGAATCGTCGTACCTAAATCCACTCATCATGCTGCTACTAGCCTTATGACGTTGATTTCATGGCTGAGTGATATTCCATTGTACATAAGGACCACAACTTCTTTATCCATTTTTCTCTTTCCTGGGATATTTAAGGTGTAACGAAGTGGAGGTTCTTGTCAACAGAGCAGCCCTAAACTTTGGGGTGCCTGTGTCTTGCTGATTTTTAGTTTTCCCAATTTATACGCCCATGAGTGGAAGTGCCCTATGCTCTCTAATCTGAGTTTTTTAGATGTTTCAGGACACACCGTACACTTCTCCAGAGTGGCTGTTGGCAATTTACATCCCACCCATCAGCGTAGCCAGGCTCCCGTTTCTCCATGGCCTGTCCTGCCTTTCTGGTTTTGACACTTGATTCAGCATGGCACTTTTGACCAATGGGAAGCGAGACTTCTTTGTAGCGCTGATTTGCCTTTCCAGTTTGCTTGGTTGGCCAAAAAGGGCGTATGCGTTTTTGCCTGAATATATTCAGGAAAAAACGCATACGCCCTTTTTGGCCAAGGGCATCATTGTCGAGGTTTTGCCGATTTTCCTGGGCTTTAAAGGCGATTCGAATCTCCCTCCTGAAATCTGTTTCCTGCAATTCTGCCTTGCTTTCCAATCCTCTTCGTTGCCTTCCCTCAATATATTTGTGGACGAGAGTCATCTTTTATAAGTCTGCAGGTTTGTGAATTGCAGTGCCCCTGAGCTCCATTTTTCAACTCGCTTTCTTGGGAGCTGGCCGCAAAAGCGCAGGATTGCTTCAGGCCCTATTCTGGTCCCGGGCGGCAGGTTGAGCCTGTGGTTAATTCTTCTTCCTGATGGGAAAATAGAGTGACCTGTGCCTGTCCCAACACCTAGAGCTAGTCTCTTATTGGTTCCCCCTCTTCCCATTCATCCTGAGGACAAATTGCAACCTGTACGGAACAGGAGGTTAAAGGTGCTGATTCTCCAAGGAGGGAGATTGCTAGTAAAGCGGCTGGAATGGCGAACCCGAGCACAAGGAGATGAGAAATGAGGTGCGTTTTAGAAACCTTTCCTGATCACACGGTGTACCATCTTCTGGGTTTCTCATGCATGGTTTCGATGTAGGAAGATGCCCTTGAACCTGGAGATTTGGGACCCATGGGATGGATACCACGCAGTATTACTTTAAAGGGTCTGCGTTTGCTCACCCAACTTCACCAAAACTCTCAGCTCCAAGAGTGTCCACCCTTATGTCTCAATCAGCTGTGGGTCTAGATATGGTCAATCCAGGTGGCATCACAGCCCCTGAACTAATTTTGTAAGAATTTCTCTCTCTTTCACTGTCTTTGTTTCACGTGTATTCAAAAGTAATTGATTTTTATAATGGGGTTTAGCTGCTTTTCACTGCTGTGTTTCTGCCGCTTTACACCCACTTGTCTCACTTACAGAGAGATATCAATACATAGGTTTTAAGATTCTTACTAGTCAGAAATATTCTTGGGCGGTGAATAGGGGGTGTTGAGTCCAATTCACTGAGCAAGGAGTTGGTCTTGTCTATTACATATTGGGTTTATGGAACGGTATCTGAGCTAATTTGAAACCCTTGTTTTATGCATCACCCCACCTCACCTTTCCCGTAAAGCAGCCATAGTGTGTTTTCTAAACGTGTGACTCCATTCTGTTTTGTAATTCCGTTCAAGGGTAGCGGTTTTTACATTCCCTCTATAAGTGATATCTTATGACAAGTGTCTTTTTCTGTGTGACTTATTTCACTTAGAATCGTCGTACCTAAATCCACTCATCATGCTGCTACTAGCCTTATGACGTTGATTTCATGGCTGAGTGATATTCCATTGTACATAAGGACCACAACTTCTTTATCCATTTTTCTCTTTCCTGGGATATTTAAGGTGTAACGAAGTGGAGGTTCTTGTCAACAGAGCAGCCCTAAACTTTGGGGTGCCTGTGTCTTGCTGATTTTTAGTTTTCCCAATTTATACGCCCATGAGTGGAAGTGCCCTATGCTCTCTAAGCTGAGTTTTTTAGATGTTTCAGGACACACCGTATACTTCTCCAGAGTGGCTGTTGGCAATTTACATCCCGCCCATCAGCGTAGCCAGGCTCCCGTTTCTCCATGGCCTGTCCTGCCTTTCTGGTTTTGACACTTGATTCAGCATGGCACTTTTGACCGATGGGAAGCGAGACTTCTTTGTAGCGCTGATTTGCCTTTCCAGGTTGCTTGGTTGGCCAAAAAGGGCGTATGCGTTTTTTCCTGAATATATTCAGGAAAAAACGCATACGCCCTTTTTGGCCAAGGGCATCATTGTCGAGGTTTTGCCGCTTTTCCTGTGCTTTAAAGGCGATTCGAATCTCCCTCCTGAAATCTGTTTCCTGCAATTCTGCCTTGCTTTCAAATCCTCTTCGTTGCCTTCCCTCAATATATTTGTGGACGAGAGTCATCATTTATAAGTCTGAAGGTTTGTGAATTGCAGTGCCCCTGAGCTCCATTTTTCAACTCGCCTTCTTGGGAGCTGGCCGCAAAAGGGCAGGATTGCTTCAGACCCTATTCTGGTCCCGGGCGGCAGGCTGAGCCTGTGGTAAATTCTTCTTCCTGATGGGAAAATAGAGTGACCTGTGCCTGTCCCAACACCTAGAGCTAGTCTCTCATTGGTTCCCCCTCTTCCCGTTCATCCTCAAGACAAATTGCAACCTGTACGGAACAGGAGGTTAAAGGTGCTGATTCTCCAAGGAGGGAGATTGCTAGTAAAGTGGCTGGAATGGCGAACCCGAGCACAAGGAGATGAGAAATGAGGTGCGTTTTAGAAACCTTTCCCGATCACACGGTGTACCATCTTCTGGGTTTCTCATGCATGTTTTCGATGTAGGAAGATGCCCTTGAACCTGGAGATTTGGGACCCATGGGATGGGTACCACGCAGTATTACTTTAAAGGGTCTGCGTTTGCTCACCCAACCTCACCAAACCTCTCAGCCCCAAGAGTGTCCACCCTTATGTCTCAATCAGCTGTGGGTCTAGATATGGTCAATCCAGGTGGCATCACAGCCCCTGAACGAATTTTGTAAGAATTTCTCTCTCTTTCACTGTCTTTTTTTACGGGTTTTTAAAAGTAATTGATTTTTATAATGGGGTTTACCTGCTTTTCACTGCTGTGATTTTGCCGCTTTTCACCCACTTGACTCACTTACAGAGAGATATCAATGCATAGGTTTCAAGATTCTTACTAGTCAGATATATTCTTGGGCGGTGAATAGGGGGTGTTGAGTCCAATTCATTGAGCAAGGAGTAGGGCTTGTCTATTACATATTGGGTTTATGGAACGGTATCTGAGCTAATTTGAAACCCTTGTTTTATGCATCACCCCACCTCACCTTTCCCGTTAAGCAGCCATAGTGTGTTTTCTAAACGTGTGACTCTATTCTGTTTTGTAATTCAGTTCAAGGGTAGCGGTTTTTACATTCCCTGTATAAGTCATATCTTATGATAAGTGTCTTTTTCTGTGTGACTTATTTCACTTAGAATCGTCGTACCTAAATCCACTCATCATGCTGCTACTAGCCTTATGACGTTTATTTCATGGCTGAGTGATATTCCATTGTACATAAGGACCACAACTTCTTTATCCATTTTTCTCTTTCCTGGGATATTTAAGGTGTAACGAAGTGGAAGTTCTTGTCAATAGAGCAGCCCTAAACTTTGGGGTGCCTGTGTCTTGCTGATTTTTAGTTTTCCCAATTTATACGCCCATGAGTGGAAGTGCCCTATGCTCCCTAAGCTGAGTTTTTTAGATGTTTCAGGACACACCGTGCACTTCTCCAGAGTGGCTGTTGGCAATTTACATCCCGCCCATCAGCGTAGCCAGGCTCCTGTTTCTCCATGGCCTGTCCTGCATTTCTGGTTTTCACACTGTATTCAGCATGGCCCTTTTGACCGATGGGAAGCGAGACTTCTTTGTAGCGCTGATTTGCCTTTCCAGTTTGCTTGGTTGGCCAAAAAGGGCGTATGCGTTTTTTCCTGAATATATTCAGGAAAAAACGCATACGCCCTTTTTGGCCAAGGGCATCATTGTCGAGGTTTTGCCGATTTTCCTGGGCTTTAAAGGTGATTCGAATCTCCCTCCTGAAATCTGTTTCCTGCAATTCTGCCTTGCTTTCCAATCCGCTTCGTTTCCTTCCCTCAATATATTTGTGGAGGAGAGTCATCATTTATAAGTCTGCAGGTTTGTGAATTGCAGTGCCCCTGAGCTCCATTTTTCAACTCGCTTTCTTGGGAGCTGGCCGCAAAAGCGCAGGATTGCTTCAGGCCCTATTCTGGTCCCGGGCGGCAGGCTGAGCCTGTGGTTAATTCTTCTTCCTGAAGGGAAAATAGAGTGACCTGTGCCTGTCCCAACACCTAGAGCTAGTCTCTCATTTGTTCCCCCTCTTCCCGTTCATCCTGAGGACAAATTGCAACCTGTACGGAACAGGAGGTTAAAGGTGCTGATTCTCCAAGGAGGGAGATTGCTAGTAAAGTGGCTGGAATGGCGAACCCGAGCACAAGGAGATGAGAAATGAGGTGCGTTTTAGAAACCTGTCCCGATCACACGGTGTACCATCTTCTGGGTTTCTCATGCATGTTTGCGATGTAGGAAGATGCCCTTGAACCTGGAGATTTGGGACCCATGGGATGGGTACTACGCATTATTACTTTAAAGGTCTGCGTTTGCTCACCCAACCTCACCAAACCTCTTAGCCCCAAGAGTGTCCACCCTTATGTCTCAATCAGCTGTGGGTCTAGATATGGTCAATCCAGGTGGCATCACAGCCCCTGAGCGAACTTTGTAAGAATTTCTCTCTCTTTCACTGTCTTTGTTTCACGGGTTTTTAAAAGTAATTGATTTTTATAATGGGGTTTAGCAGCTTTTCACTGCTGTGTTTCTGCCGCTTTACACCCACTTGACTCACTTACAGAGAGTTATCAATACATAGGTTTTAAGATTCTTACTAGTCAGATATATTCTTGGGCAGTGAATAGGGGGTGTTGAGTCCAATTCATTGAGCAAGGAGTAGGTCTTGTCTATTACATATTGGGTTTATGGAACGGTATCTGAGCTAATTTGAAACCCTTGTTTTATGCATCACCCCACCTCACCTTTCCCGTTAAGCAGCCATAGTGTGTTTTCTAAACGTGTGACTCTGTTCTGGTTTGTAATTCCGTTCAAGGGTAGCGGTTTTTACATTCCCTCTATAAGTGATATCTTATGATAAGTGTCTTTTTCTGTGTGACTTATTTCACTTAGAATCGTCGTACCTAATTCCACTCATCATGCTGCTACTAGCCTTATGACGTTGATTTCATGGCTGAGTGATATTCCATTGTACATAAGGACCACAACTTCTTTATCCATTTTTCTCTTTACTGGGATATTTAAGGTGTAACGAAGTGGAGGTTCTTGTCAACAGAGCAGCCCTAAACTTTGGGGTGCCTGTGTCTTGCTGATTATTAGTTTTCCCAATTTATACGCCCATGAGTGCTAGTGCCCTATGCTCTCTAAGCTGAGTTTTTTAGATGTTTCAGGACACACCGTACACTTCTCCAGAGTGGCTGTTGGCAATTTACATCCCGCCCATCAGCGTAGCCAGGCTCCCGTTTCTCCATGGCCTGTCCTGCCTTTCTGGTTTTGACACTTGATTCAGCATGGCACTTTTGACCGATGGGAAGCGAGACTTCTTTGTAGCGCTGATTTGCCTTTCCAGGTTGCTTGGTTGGCCAAAAAGGGCGTATGCGTTTTTTCCTGAATATATTCAGGAAAAAACGCATACTCCCTTTTTGGCCAAGGGCATCATTGTCGAGGTTTTGCCGCTTTTCCTGTGCTTTAAAGGCGATTCGAATCTCCCTCCTGAAATCTGTTTCCTGCAATTCTGCCTTGCTTTCAAATCCTCTTCGTTGCCTTCCCTCAATATATTTGTGGACGAGAGTCATCATTTATAAGTCTGCAGGTTTGTGAATTGCAGTGCCCCTGAGCTCCATTTTTCAACTCGCTTTCTTGGGAGCTGGCCGCAGAAGCGCAGGATTGCTTTAGACCCTATTCTGGTCCCGAGCGGCAGGCTGAGCCTGTGGTAAATTCTTCTTCCTGATGGGAAAATAGAGTGACCTGTGCCTGTCCCAACACCTAGAGCTAGTCTCTCATTGGTTCCCCCTCTTCCCGTTCATCCTCAGGACAAATTGCAACCTGTACGGAACAGGAGGTTAAAGGTGCTGATTCTCCAAGGAGGGAGATTGCTAGTAAAGTGGCTGGAATGGCGAACCCGAGCACAAGGAGATGAGAAATGAAGTGCGTTTTAGAAACCTTTCCCGATCACACGGTGTACCATCTTCTGGGTTTCTCATGCATGGTTTCGATGTAGGAAGATGCCCTTGAACCTGGAGATTTGGGACCCATGGGATGGATACCACGCAGTATTACTTTAAAGGGTCTGCGTTTGCTCACCCAACTTCACCAAAACTCTCAGCTCCAAGAGTGTCCACCCTTATGTCTCAATCAGCTGTGGGTCTAGATATGGTCAATCTAGGTGGCATCACAGCCCCTGAACGAATTTTGTAAGAATTTCTCTCTCTTCCACTTTCTTTGTTTCACGGGTATTCAAATGTAATTGATTTTTATAATGGGGTTTAGCTGCTTTTCACTGCTGTGTTTCTGCCGCTTTACACCCACTTGTCTCACTTACAGAGAGATAGCAATACATAGGTTTTAAGATTCTTACTAGTCAGAAATATTCTTGGGCGGTGAATAGGGGGTGTTGAGTCCAATTCACTGAGCAAGGAGTTGGTCTTGTCTATTACATATTGGGTTTATGGAACTGTATATGAGCTAATTTGAAACCCTTGTTTTATGCATCACCCCACCTCACCTTTCCCGTTAAGCAGCCATAGTGTGTTTTCTAAACGTGTGACTCTGTTCTGTTTTGTAATTCATTTCAAGGGTAGCGGTTTTTACATTCCCTCTATAAGTGATATCTTATGACAAGTGTCTTTTTCTGTGTGACTTATTTCACTTAGAATCGTCGTACCTAAATCCACTCATCAAGCTGCTACTAGCCTTATGACGTTGATTTCATGGCTGAGTGATATTCCATTGTACATAAGGACCACAGCTTCTTTATCCATTTTTCTCTTTCCTGGGTTATTTAAGGTGTAACGAAGTGGAGGTTCTTGTCAACAGAGCAGCCCTAAACTTTGGGGTGCCTGTGTCTTGCTGATTTTTAGTTTTCCCAATTTATACGCCCATGAGTGGAAGTGCCCTATGCTCTCTAAGCTGAGTTTTTTAGATGTTTCAGGACACACCGTACACTTCTCCAGAGTGGCTGTTGGCAATTTACATCCCGCCCATCAGCGTAGCCAGGCTCCCGTTTCTCCATGGCCTGTCCTGCCTTTCTGGTTTTGACACTTGATTCAGCATGGCACTTTTGACCGATGGGAAGCGAGACTTCTTTGTAGCGCTGATTTGCCTTTCCAGGTTGCTTGGTTGGCCAAAAAGGGCGTATGCGTTTTTTCCTGAATATATTCAGGAAAAAACGCATACGCCCTTTTTGGCCAAGGGCATCATTGTCGAGGTTTTGCCGCTTTTCCTGTGCTTTAAAGGCGATTCGAATCTCCCTCCTGAAATCTGTTTCCTGCAATTCTGCCTTGCTTTCAAATCCTCTTCGTTGCCTTCCCTCAATATATTTGTGGACGAGAGTCATCATTTATAAGTCTGCAGGTTTGTGAATTGCAGTGCCCCTGAGCTCCATTTTTCAACTCGCTTTCTTGGGAGCTGGCCGCAAAAGCGCAGGATTGCTTCAGGCCCTATTCTGGTCCCGGGCGGCAGGCTGAGCCTGTGGTTAATTCTTCTTCCTGAAGGGAAAATAGAGTGACCTGTGCCTGTCTCAACACCTAGAGCTAGTCTCTCATTGGTTCCCCCTCTTCCCGTTCATCCTCAGGACAAATTGCAACTTGTACGGAACAGGAGGTTAAAGGTGCTGATTCTCCAAGGAGGGAGATTGCTAGTAAAGTGGCTGGAATGGCGAACCCGAGCACAAGGAGATGAGAAATGAAGTGCGTTTTAGAAACCTTTCCCGATCACACGGTGTACCATATTCTGTGTTTCTCATGCATGGTTTCGATGTAGGAAGATGCCCTTGAACCTGGAGATTTGGGACCCATGGGATGGATACCACGCAGTATTACTTTAAAGGGTCTGCGTTTGCTCACCCAACTTCACCAAAACTCTCAGCTCCAAGAGTGTCCACCCTTATGTCTCAATCAGCTGTGGGTCTAGATATGGTCAATCCAGGTGGCATCACAGCCCCTGAACGAATTTTGTAAGAATTTCTCTCTCTTTCACTTTCTTTGTTTCACGGGTATTCAAAAGTAATTGATTTTTATAATGGGGTTTAGCTTCTTTTCACTGCTGTGTTTCTGCCGCTTTACACCCACTTGTCTCACTTACAGAGAGATATCAATACATAGGTTTTAAGATTCTTACTAGTCAGAAATATTCTTGGGCGGTGAATAGGGGGTGTTGAGTCCAATTCACTGAGCAAGGAGTTGGTCTTGTCTATTACATATTGGGTTTATGGAACGGTATCTGAGCTAATTTGAAATGCTTGTTTTATGCATCACCCCACCTCACCTTTCCCGTAAAGCAGCCATAGTGTGTTTTTTAAACGTGTGACTCTATTCTGTTTTGTAATTCAGTTCAAGGGTAGCGGTTTTTACATTCCCTCTATAAGTGATATCTTATGATAAGTGTCTTTTTCTGAGTGACTTATTTCACTTAGAATCGTCGTACCTAAATCCACTCATCATGCTGCTACTAGCCTTATGACGTTGATTTCATGGCTGAGTGATATTCCATTGTACATAAGGACCACAAATTCTTTATCCATTTTTCTCTTTCCTGGGATATTTAAGGTGTAACGAAGTGGAGGTTCTTGTCAACAGAGCAGCCCTAAACTTTGGGGTGCCTGTGTCTTGCTGATTTTTAGTTTTCCCAATTTATACGCCCATGAGTGGAAGTGCCCTATGCTCCCTAAGCTGAGTTTTTTAGATGTTTCAGGACACACAGTGCACTTCTCCAGAGTGGCTGTTGGCAATTTACATCCCGCCCATCAGCGTAGCCAGGCTCCCGTTTCTCCATGTCCTGTCCTGCATTTCTGGTTTTGACACTGTATTCAGCATGGCCCTTTTGACCGATGGGAAGCGAGACTTCTTTGTAGCGCTGATTTGCCTTTCCAGTTTGCTTGGTTGGCCAAAAAGGGCGTATGCGTTTTTGCCTGAATATATTCAGGAAAAAACGCATACGCCCTTTTTGGCCAAGGGCATCATTGTCGAGGTTTTGCCGATTTTCCTGGGCTTTAAAGGCGATTCGAATCTCCCTCCTGAAATCTGTTTCCTGCAATTCTGCCTTGCTTTCCAATCCTCTTCGTTGCCTTCCCTCAATATATTTGTGGACGAGAGTCATCTTTTATAAGTCTGCAGGTTTGTGAATTGCAGTGCCCCTGAGCTCCATTTTTCAACTCGCTTTCTTGGGAGCTGGCCGCAAAAGCGCAGGATTGCTTCAGGCCGTATTCTGGTCCCGGGCGGCAGGTTGAGCCTGTGGTTAATTCTTCTTCCTGATGGGAAAATAGAGTGACCTGTGCCTGTCCCAACACCTAGAGCTAGTCTCTTATTGGTTCCCCCTCTTCCCGTTCATCCTGAGGACAAATTGCAACCTGTACGGAACAGGAGGTTAAAGGTGCTGATTCTCCAAGGAGGGAGATTGCTAGTAAAGCGGCTGGAATGGCGAACCCGAGCACAAGGAGATGAGAAATGAGGTGCGTTTTAGAAACCTTTCCCGATCCCACGGTGTACCATCTTCTGGGTTTCTCATGCATGTTTTCGATGTAGGAAGATGCCCTTGAACCTGGAGATTTGGGACCCATGGGATGGGTACCACGCAGTATTTCTTTAAAGGGTCTGCGTTTGCTCACCCAACCTCACCAAACCTCTCAGCCCCAAGAGTGTCCACCCTTATGTCTCAAACAGCTGTGGGTCTAGATATGGTCAATCCAGGTGGCATCACAGCCCCTGAACGAATTTTGTAAGAATTTCTCTCTCTTTCACTGTCTTTGTTTCACGGGTTTTTAAAAGTAATTGATTTTTATAATGGGGTTTTCCTGCTTTTCACTGCTCTGATTTTGCCACTTTACACCCACTTGACTCACTTACAGAGAGATATCAATGAATAGGTTTCAAGATTCTTACTAGTCAGATATATTCTTGGGCGGTGAATAGGGGGTGTTGAGTGCAACTCACTGAGCAAGGAGTTGGTCTTGTCTATTACATATTGGGTTTATGGAACGGTATCTGAGCTAATTTGAAACCCTTGTTTTATGCATCACCCCACCTCACCTTTCCCGTTAAGCAGCCATAGTGTGTTGTCTAAACGTGTGACTCTGTTCTGTTTTGTAATTCATTTCAAGGGTAGCGGTTTTTACATTCCCTCTATAAGTGATATCTTATGATAAGTGTCTTTTTCTGTGAGACTTATTTCACTTAGAATCGTCGTACCTAAATCCACTCATCATGCTGCTACTAGCCTTATGACGTAGATTTCATGGCTGAGTGATATTCCATTGTACATAAGGACCACAACTTCTTTATCCATTTTTCTCTTTCCTGGGATATTTAAGGTGTAACGAAGTGGAGGTTCTTGTCAACAGAGCAGCCCTAAACTTTGGGGTGCCTGTGTCTTGCTGATTTTTAGTTTTCCCAATTTATACGCCCATGAGTGGAAGTGCCCTATGCTCTACAAGCTGAGTTTTTTAGATGTTTCAGGAAACACCGTACACTTCTCCAGAGTGGCTGTTGGCAATTTACATCCCACCCATCAGCGTAGCCAGGCTCCCGTTTCTCCATGGCCTGTCCTGCCTTTCTGGTTTTGACACTTGATTCAGCATGGCCCTTTTGACCGATGGGAAGCGAGACTTCTTTGTAGCGCTGATTTGCCTTTCCAGTTTGCTTGGTTGGCCAAAAAGGGCGTATGCGTTTTTTCCTGAATATATTCAGGAAAAAACGCATACGCCCTTTTTGGCCAAGGGCATCATTGTCGAGGTTTTGCCGCTTTTCCTGTGCTTTAAAGGCGATTCGAATCTCCCTCCTGAAATCTGTTTCCTGCAATTCTGCCTTGCTTTCAAATCCTCTTCGTTGCCTTCCCTCAATATATTTGTGGACGAGAGTCATCATTTATAAGTCTGCAGGTTTGTGAATTGCAGTGCCCCTGAGCTCCATTTTTCAACTCGCTTTCTTGGGAGCTGGCCGCAAAGGCGCAGGATTGCTTCAGGCCCTATACTCGTCCTGTGCGGCAGGCTGAGCCTGTGGTTAATTCTTCTTCCTGATGGGAAAATAGAGTGACCTGTGCCTGTCCCAACACCTAGAGCTAGTCTCTCATTGGTTCCCCCTCTTCCCGTTCATCCTGAGGACAAATTGCAACCTGTACGGAACAGGAGGTTAAAGGTGCTGATTCTCCAAGGAGGGAGATTGCTAGTAAAGCGGCTGGAATGGCGAACCCGAGCACAAGGAGATGAGAAATGAGGTGCGTTTTAGAAACCTTTCCCGATCACACGGTGTACCATCTTCTGGTTTTCTCATACATTGTTTCGATGTAGGAAGATGCCCTTGAACCTGGAGATTTGGGACCCATGGGATGGGTACCACGCAGTATTACTTTAAAGGGTCTGCGTTTGCTCACCCAACCTCACCAAACCTCTCAGCCCCAAGAGTGTCCACCCTTATGTCTCAATCAGCTGTGGGTCTAGATATGGTCAATCCAGGTGGCATCACAGCCCCTGAACGAATTTTGTAAGAATTTCTCTCTCTTTCACTGTCTTTGTTTCACGGGGTTTTTAAAAGTAATTGATTTCTATAATGGGGTTTAGCTGCTTTTCACTGCTGTGTTTCTGCCGCTTTACACCCACTTGACTCACTTACAGAGAGATATCAATACATAGGTTTTAAGATTCTTACTAGTCAGATATATTCTTGGGCGGTGAATAGGGGGTGTTGAGTCCAATTCACTGAGCAAGGAGTAGGTCTTGTGTATTACATATTGGGTTTATGGAACGGTATCTGAGCTAATTTGAAATGCTTGTTTTATGCATCACCCCACCTCACCTTTCCCGTAAAGCAGCCATAGTGTGTTTTCTAAACGTGTGACTCTGTTCTGTTTTGTAATTCCGTTCAAGGGTAGCGGTTTTTACATTCCCTCTATAAGTGATATCTTATGACAAGTGTCTTTTTCTGTGTGACTTATTTCACTTAGAATCGTCGTACCTAAATCCACTCATCATGCTGCTACTAGCCTTATGACGTTGATTTCATGGCTGAGTGATATTCCATTGTACATAAGGACCACAGCTTCTTTATCCATTTTTCTCTTTCCTGGGATATTTAAGGTGTAACGAAGTGGAGGTTCTTGTCAACAGAGCAGCCCTAAACTTTGGGGTGCCTGTGTCTTGCTGATTTTTAGTTTTCCCTATTTATACGCCCATGAGTGGAAGTGCCCTATGCTCTACAAGCTGAGTTTTTTAGATGTTTCAGGAAACACCGTACACTTCTCCAGAGTGGCTGTTGGCAATTAACATCCCACCCATCAGCGTAGCCAGGCTCCCGTTTCTCCATGGCCTGTCCTGCCTTTCTGGTTTTGACACTTGATTCAGCATGGCCCTTTTGACCGATGGGAAGCGAGACTTCTTTGTAGCGCTGATTTGCCTTTCCAGGTTGCTTGGTTGGCCAAAAAGGGCGTATGCGTTTTTTCCTGAATATATTCAGGAAAAAACGCATACGCCCTTTTTGGCCAAGGGCATCATTGTCGAGGTTTTGCCGCTTTTCCTGTGCTTTAAAGGCGATTCGAATCTCCCTCCTGAAATCTGTTTCCTGCAATTCTGCCTTGCTTTCAAATCCTCTTCGTTGCCTTCCCTCAATATATTTGTGGACGAGAGTCATCATTTATAAGTCTGCAGGTTTGTGAATTGCAGTGCCCCTGAGCTCCATTTTTCAACTCGCTTTCTTGGGAGCTGGCCGCAAAAGCGCAGGATTGCTTCAGACCCTATTCTGGTCCCGGGCGGCAGGCTGAGCCTGTGGTAAATTCTTCTTCCTGATGGGAAAATAGAGTGACCTGTGCCTGTCCCAACACCTAGAGCTAGTCTCTCATTGGTTCCCCCTCTTCCCGTTCATCCTCAGGACAAATTGCAACCTGTACGGAACAGGAGGTTAAAGGTGCTGATTCTCCAAGGAGGGAGATTGCTAGTAAAGTGGCTGGAATGGCGAACCCGAGCACAAGGAGATGAGAAATGAAGTGCGTTTTAGAAACCTTTCCCGATCACACGGAGTACCATATTCTGGGTTTCTCATGCATGGTTTCGATGTAGGAAGATGCCCTTGAACCTGGAGATTTGGGACCCATGGGATGGATACCACGCAGTATTACTTTAAAGGGTCTGCGTTTGCTCACCCAACTTCACCAAAACTCTCAGCTCCAAGAGTGTCCACCCTTATGTCTCAATCAGCTGTGGGTCTAGATATGGTCAATCCAGGTGGCATCACAGCCCCTGAACGAATTTTGTAAGAATTTCTCTCTCTTTCACTTTCTTTGTTTCACGGGTATTCAAAAGTAATTGATTTTTATAATGGGGTTTAGCTGCTTTTCACTGCTGTGTTTCTGCCGCTTTACACCCACTTGTCTCACTTACAGAGAGATATCAATACATAGGTTTTAAGATTCTTACTAGTCAGAAATATTCTTGGGCGGTGAATAGGGGGTGTTGAGTCCAATTCACTGAGCAAGGAGTTGGTCTTGTCTATTACATATTGGGTTTATGGAACGGTATCTGAGCTAATTTGAAACCCTTGTTTTATGCATCACCCCACCTCACCTTTCCCGTAAAGCAGCCATAGTGTGTTTTCTAAACGTGTGACTCTATTCTGTTTTGTAATTCAGTTCAAGGGTAGCGGTTTTTACATTCCCTCTATAAGTGATATCTTATGATAAGTGTCTTTTTCTGTGTGACTTATTTCACTTAGAATCGTCGTACCTAAATCCACTCATCATGCTGCTACTAGCCTTATGACGTTGATTTCATGGCTGAGTGATATTCCATTGTACATAAGGACCACAAATTCTTTATCCATTTTTCTCTTTCCTGGGATATTTAAGGTGTAACGAAGTGGAGGTTCTTGTCAACAGAGCAGCCCTAAACTTTGGGGTGCCTGTGTCTTGCTGATTTTTAGTTTTCCCAATTTATACGCCCATGAGTGGAAGTGCCCTATGCTCCCTAAGCTGAGTTTTTTAGATGTTTCAGGACACACAGTGCACTTCTCCAGAGTGGCTGTTGGCAATTTACATCCCGCCCATCAGCGTAGCCAGGCTCCCGTTTCTCCATGTCCTGTCCTGCATTTCTGGTTTTGACACTGTATTCAGCATGGCCCTTTTGACCGATGGGAAGCGAGACTTCTTTGTAGCGCTGATTTGCCTTTCCAGTTTGCTTGGTTGGCCAAAAAGGGCGTATGCGTTTTTGCCTGAATATATTCAGGAAAAAACGCATACGCCCTTTTTGGCCAAGGGCATCATTGTCGAGGTTTTGCCGATTTTCCTGGGCTTTAAAGGCGATTCGAATCTCCCTCCTGAAATCTGTTTCCTGCAATTCTGCCTTGCTTTCCAATCCTCTTCGTTGCCTTCCCTCAATATATTTGTGGACGAGAGTCATCTTTTATAAGTCTGCAGGTTTGTGAATTGCAGTGCCCCTGAGCTCCATTTTTCAACTCGCTTTCTTGGGAGCTGGCCGCAAAAGCGCAGGATTGCTTCAGGCCCTATTCTGGTCCCGGGCGGCAGGTTGAGCCTGTGGTTAATTCTTCTTCCTGATGGGAAAATAGAGTGACCTGTGCCTGTCCCAACACCTAGAGCTTGTCTCTTATTGGTTCCCCCTCTTCCCGTTCATCCTGAGGACAAATTGCAACCTGTACGGAACAGGAGGTTAAAGGTGCTGATTCTCCAAGGAGGGAGATTGCTAGTAAAGCGGCTGGAAAGGCGAACCCGAGCACAAGGAGATGAGAAATGAGGTGCGTTTTAGAAACCTTTCCCGATCCCACGGTGTACCATCTTCTGGGTTTCTCATGCATGTTTTCGATGTAGGAAGATGCCCTTGAACCTGGAGATTTGGGACCCATGGGATGGGTACCACGCAGTATTTCTTTAAAGGGTCTGCGTTTGCTCACCCAACCTCACCAAACCTCTCAGCCCCAAGAGTGTCCACCCTTATGTCTCAAACAGCTGTGGGTCTAGATATGGTCAATCCAGGTGGCATCACAGCCCCTGAACGAATTTTGTAAGAATTTCTCTCTCTTTCACTGTCTTTGTTTCACGGGTTTTTAAAAGTAATTGATTTTTATAATGGGGTTTTCCTGCTTTTCACTGCTGTGATTTTGCCACTTTACACCCACTTGACTCACTTACAGAGAGATATCAATGAATAGGTTTCAAGATTCTTACTAGTCAGATATATTCTTGGGCGGTGAATAGGGGGTGTTGAGTGCAATTCACTGAGCAAGGAGTTGGTCTTGTCTATTACATATTGGGTTTATGGAACGGTATCTGAGCTAATTTGAAACCCGTGTTTTATGCATCACCCCACCTCACCTTTCCCGTTAAGCAGCCATAGTGTGTTTTCTAAACGTGTGACTCTGTTCTGTTTTGTAATTCATTTCAAGGGTAGCGGTTTTTACATTCCCTCTATAAGTGATATCTTATGATAAGTGTCTTTTTCTGTGAGACTTATTTCACTTAGAATCGTCGTACCTAAATCCACTCATCATGCTGCTACTAGCCTTATGACGTAGATTTCATGGCTGAGTGATATTCCATTGTACATAAGGACCACAACTTCTTTATCCATTTTTCTCTTTCCTGGGATATTTAAGGTGTAACGAAGTGGAGGTTCTTGTCAACAGAGCAGCCCTAAACTTTGGGGTGCCTGTGTCTTGCTGATTTTTAGTTTTCCCAATTTATACGCCCATGAGTGGAAGTGCCCTATGCTCTACAAGCTGAGTTTTTTAGATGTTTCAGGAAACACCGTACACTTCTCCAGAGTGGCTGTTGGCAATTTACATCCCACCCATCAGCGTAGCCAGGCTCCCGTTTCTCCATGGCCTGTCCTGCCTTTCTGGTTTTGACACTTGATTCAGCATGGCCCTTTTGACCGATGGGAAGCGAGACTTCTTTGTAGCGCTGATTTGCCTTTCCAGTTTGCTTGGTTGGCCAAAAAGGGCGTATGCGTTTTTTCCTGAATATATTCAGGAAAAAACGCATACGCCCTTTTTGGCCAAGGGCATCATTGTCGAGGTTTTGCCGCTTTTCCTGTGCTTTAAAGGCGATTCGAATCTCCCTCCTGAAATCTGTTTCCTGCAATTCTGCCTTGCTTTCAAATCCTCTTCGTTGCCTTCCCTCAATATATTTGTGGACGAGAGTCATCATTTATAAGTCTGCAGGTTTGTGAATTGCAGTGCCCCTGAGCTCCATTTTTCAACTAGCTTTCTTGGGAGCTGGCCGCAAAGGCGCAGGATTGCTTCAGGCCCTATACTCGTCCTGTGCGGCAGGCTGAGCCTGTGGTTAATTCTTCTTCCTGATGGGAAAATAGAGTGACCTGTGCCTGTCCCAACACCTAGAGCTAGTCTCTCATTGGTTCCCCCTCTTCCCGTTCATCCTGAGGACAAATTGCAACCTGTACGGAACAGGAGGTTAAAGGTGCTGATTCTCCAAGGAGGGAGATTGCTAGTAAAGCGGCTGGAATGGCGAACCCGAGCACAAGGAGATGAGAAATGAGGTGCGTTTTAGAAACCTTTCCCGATCACACGGTGTACCATCTTCTGGGTTTCTCATGCATGTTTTCGATGTAGGAAGATGCCCTTGAAATTGGAGATTTGGGACCCATGGGATGGGTACCACGCAGTATTTCTTTAAAGGGTCTGCGTTTGCTCACCCAACCTCACCAAAACTCTCAGCCCCAATAGTGTCCACCCTTATGTCTCAAACAGCTGTGGGTCTAGATATGGTCAATCCAGGTGGCATCACAGCCCCTGAACGAATTTTGTAAGAATTTCTCTCTCTTTCACTGTCTTTGTTTCACGGGTTTTTAAAAGTAATTGATTTTTATAATGGGGTTTTCCTGGTTTTCACTGCTCTGATTTTGCCACTTTACACCCACTTGACTCACTTACAGAGAGATATCAATGCATAAGTTTCAAGATTCTTACTAGTCAGATATATTCTTGGGCGGTGAATAGGGGGTGTTGAGTCCAATTCATTGAGCAAGGAGTAGGTCTTGTCTGTTACATATTGGGTTTATGGAACGGTATCTGAGCTAATTTGAAACCCTTGTTTTATGCATCACCCCACCTCACCTTTCCCGTAAAGCAGCCATAGTGTGTTTTCTAAACATGTGACTCTATTCTGTTTTGTAATTCAGTTCAAGGGTAGCGGTTTTTACATTCCCTCTATAAGTGATATCTTATGATAAGTGTCTTTTTCTGTGTGACTTATTTCACTTAGAATCGTCGTACCTAAATCCACTCATCATGCTGCTACTAGCCTTATGACGTTGATTTCATGGCTGAGTGATATTCCATTGTACATAAGGACCACAACTTCTTTATCCATTTTTCTCTTTCCTGGGATATTTAAGGTGTAACGAAGTGATGGTTCTCGTCAACAGAGCAGCCCTAAACTTTGGGGTGCCTGTGTCTTGCTGATTTTTAGTTTTCCCAATTTATACGCCCATGAGTGGAAGTGCCCTATGCTCCCTAAGCTGAGTTTTTTAGATGTTTCAGGACACACCGTGCACTTCTCCAGAGTGGCTGTTGGCAAGTTACATCCCGCCCATCAGCGTAGCCAGGCTCCCGTTTCTCCATGGCCTGTCCTGCATTTCTGGTTTTGACACTGTATTCAGCATGGCCCTTTTGACCGATGGGAAGCGAGACTTCTTTGTAGCGCTGATTTGCCTTTCCAGTTTGCTTGGTTGGCCAAAAAGGGCGTATGCGTTTTTTCCTGAATATATTCAGGAAAAAACGCATACGCCCTTTTTGGCCAAGGGCATCATTGTCGAGGTTTTGCCGATTTTCCTGGGCTTTAAAGGCGATTCGAATCTCCCTCCTGAAATCTGTTTCCTGCAATTCTGCCTTGCTTTCCAATCCTCTTCGTTGCCTTCCCTCAATATATTTGTGGACGAGAGTCATCATTTATAAGTCTGCAAGTTTGTGAATTGCAGTGCCCCTGAGCTCCATTTTTCAACTCGCTTTCTTGGGAGCTGGCCGCAAAGGCGCAGGATTGCTTCAGGCCCTATACTCGTCCTGTGCGGCAGGCTGAGCCTGTGGTTAATTCTTCTTCCTGATGGGAAAATAGAGTGACCTGTGCCTGTCCCAACACCTAGAGGTAGTCTCTCATTGGTTCCCCCTCTTCCCGTTCATCCTGAGGACAAATTGCAACCTGTACGGAACAGGAGGTTAAAGGTGCTGATTCTCCAAGGAGGGAGATTGCTAGTAAAGCGGCTGTAATGGCGAACCCGAGCACAAGGAGATGAGAAATGATGTGCGTTTTAGAAACCTTTCCCGATCAAACGGTGTACCATCTTCTGGGTTTCTCATGCATGTTTTCGATGTAGGAAGATGCCCTTGAACCTGGAGATTTGGGACCCATGGGATGGATACCACGCAGTATTACTTTAAAGGGTCTGCGTTTGCTCTCCCAACTTCACCAAAACTCTCAGCTCCAAGAGTGTCCACCCTTATGTCTCAATCAGCTGTGGGTCTAGATATGGTCAATCCAGGTGGCATCACAGCCACTGAACGAATTTTGTAAGAATTTCTCTCTCTTTCACTTTCTTTGTTTCACGGGTATTCAAAAGTAATTGATTTTTATAATGGGGTTTAGCTGCTTTTCACTGCTGTGTTTCTGCCGCTTTACACCCACTTGACTCACTTACAGAGAGATATCAATACATAGGTTTTAAGATTCTTAGTAGTCAGAAATATTCTTGGGCGGTGAATAGGGGGTGTTGAGTGCAATTCACTGAGCAAGGAGTTGGTCTTGTCTATTACATATTGGGTTTATGGAACGGTATCTGAGCTAATTTGAAACCCTTGTTTTATGCATCACCCCACCTCACCTTTCCCGTTAAGCAGCCATAGTGTGTTTTCTAAACGTGTGACTCTGTTCTGTTTTGTAATTCATTTCAAGGGTAGCGGTTTTTACATTCCCTCTATAAGTGATATCTTATGATAAGTGTCTTTTTCTGTGAGACTTATTTCACTTAGAATCGTCGTACCTAAATCCACTCATCATGCTGCTACTAGCCTTATGACGTAGATTTCATGGCTGAGTGATATTCCATTGTACATAAGGACCACAACTTCTTTATCCATTTTTCTCTTTCCTGGGATATTTAAGGTGTAACGAAGTGGAGGTTCTTGTCAACAGAGCAGCCCTAAACTTTGGGGTGCCTGTGTCTTGCTGATTTTTAGTTTTCCCAATTTATACGCCCATGAGTGGAAGTGCCCTATGCTCTACAAGCTGAGTTTTTTAGATGTTTCAGGAAACACTGTACACTTCTCCAGAGTGGCTGTTGGCAATTTATATCCCACCCATCAGCGTAGCCAGGCTCCCGTTTCTCCATGGCCTGTCCTGCCTTTCTGGTTTTGACACTTGATTCAGCATGGCACTTTTGACCGATGGGAAGCGAGACTTCTTTGTAGCGCTGATTTGCCTTTCCAGGTTGCTTGGTTGGCCAAAAAGGGCGTATGCGTTTTTTCCTGAATATATTCAGGAAAAAACGCATACGCCCTTTTTGGCCAAGGGCATCATTGTCGAGGTTTTGCCGCTTTTCCTGTGCTTTAAAGGCGATTCGAATCTCCCTCCTGAAATCTGTTTCCTGCAATTCTGCCTTGCTTTCAAATCCTCTTCGTTGCCTTCCCTCAATATATTTGTGGACGAGAGTCATCATTTATAAGTCTGCAGGTTTGTGAATTGCAGTGCCCCTGAGCTCCATTTTTCAACTCGCTTTCTTGGGAGCTGGCCGCAACAGCGCAGGATTGCTTCAGGCCCTATTCTGGTCCCGGGCGGCAGGCTGAGCCTGTGGTTAATTCTTCTTCCTCATGGGAAAATAGAGTGACCTGTGCCTGTCTCAACACCTAGAGCTAGTCTCTCATTGGTTCCCCCTCTTCCCGTTCATCCTCAGGACAAATTGCAACTTGTACGGAACAGGAGGTTAAAGGTGCTGATTCTCCAAGGAGGGAGATTGCTAGTAAAGCGGCTGTAATGGCGAACCCGAGCAAAAGGAGATGAGAAATGAGGTGCGTTTTAGAAACCTTTCCCGATCACACGGTGTACCATCTTCTGGGTTTCTCATGCATTGTTTCGATGTAGGAAGATGCCCTTAAACCTGGAGATTTGGGACCCATGGGATGGGTACCACGCAGTATTACTTTAAAGGGTCTGCGTTTGCTCACCCAACCTCACCAAACCTCTCAGCCCCAAGAGTGTCCACCCTTATGTCTCAATCAGCTGTGGGTCTAGATATGGTCAATCCAGGTGGCATCACAGCCCCTGAACGAATTTTGTAAGAATTTCTTTCTCTTTCACTGTCTTTGTTTCACGGGGTTTTTAAAAGTAATTAATTTCTATAATGGGGTTTAGCTGCTTTTCACTGCTGTGTTTCTGCCGCTTTACACCCACTTGACTCACTTACAGAGAGATATCAATACATAGGTTTTAAGATTCTTACTAGTCAGATATATTCTTGGGCGGTGAATAGGGGGTGTTGAGTCCAATTCACTGAGCAAGGAGTAGGTCTTGTGTATTACATATTGGGTTTATGGAACGGTATCTGAGCTAATTTGAAACCCTTGTTTTATGCATCACCCCACCTCACCTTTCCCGTTAAGCAGCCATAGTGTGTTTTCTAAACGTGTGACTCTGTTCTGTTTTGTAATTCCGTTCAAGGGTAGCGGTTTTTACATTCCCTCTATAAGTGATATCTTATGACAAGTGTCTTTTTCTGTGTGACTTATTTCACTTAGAATCGTCGTACCTACATCCACTCATCATGCTGCTACTAGCCTTATGACGTTGATTTCATGGCTGAGTGATATTCCATTGTACATAAGGACCACAGCTTCTTTATCCATTTTTCTCTTTCCTGGGATATTTAAGGTGTAACGAAGTGGAGGTTCTTGTCAACAGAGCAGCCCTAAACTTTGGGGTGCCTGTGTCTTGCTGATTTTTAGTTTTCCCAATTTATACGCCCATGAGTGGAAGTGCCCTATGCTCTACAAGCTGAGTTTTTCAGATGTTTTAGGAAACACCGTACACTTCTCCAGAGTGGCTGTTGGCAATTAACATCCCACCCATCAGCGTAGCCAGGCTCCCGTTTCTCCATGGCCTGTCCTGCCTTTCTGCTTTTGACACTTGATTCAGCATGGCCCTTTTGACCGATGGGAAGCGAGACTTCTTTGTAACGCTGATTTGCCTTTCCAGGTTGCTTGGTTGGCCAAAAAGGGCGTATGCGTTTTTTCCTGAATATATTCAGGAAAAAACGCATACGCCCTTTTTGGCCAAGGGCATCATTGTCGAGGTTTTGCCGCTTTTCCTGTGCTTTAAAGGCGATTCGAATCTCCCTCCTGAAATCTGTTTCCTGCAATTCTGCCTTGCTTTCAAATCCTCTTCGTTGCCTTCCCTCAATATATTTGTGGACGAGAGTCATCATTTATAAGTCTGCAGGTTTGTGAATTGCAGTGCCCCTGAGCTCCATTTTTCAACTCGCTTTCTTGGGAGCTGGCCGCAAAAGCCAGGATTGCTTCAGGCCCTATTCTGGTCCCGGGCTGCAGGCTGAGCCTGTGGTAAATTCTTCTTCCTGATAGGAAAATAGAGTGACCTGTGCCTGTCCCAACACCTAGAGCTAGTCTCTCATTGGTTCCCCCTCTTCCCGTTCATCCTCAGGACAAATTGCAACCTGTACGGAACAGGAGGTTAAAGGTGCTGATTCTCCAAGGAGGGAGATTGCTAGAAAAGCGGCTGGAATGGCGAACCCGAGCACAAGGAGATGAGAAATGAGGTGCGTTTTAGAAACCTTTCCCGATCACACGGTGTACCATCTTCTGGGTTTCTCATGCATGGTTTCGATGTAGGAAGATGCCCTTGAACCTGGAGATTTGGGACCCATGGGATGGATACCACGCAGTATTACTTTAAAGGGTCTGCGTTTGCTCACCCAACTTCACCAAAACTCTCAGCTCCAAGAGTGTCCACCCTTATGTCTCAATCAGCTGTGGGTCTAGATATGGTCAATCCAGGTGGCATCACAGCCCCTGAACGAATTTTGTAAGAATTTCTCTCTCTTTCACTTTCTTTGTTTCACGGGTATTCAAAAGTAATTGATTTTTATAATGGGGTTTAGCTGCTTTTCACTGCTGTGTTTCTGCCGCTTTACACCCACTTGTCTCACTTACAGAGAGATATCAATACATAGGTTTTAAGATTCTTACTAGTCAGAAATATTCTTGGGCAGTGAATAGGGGGTGTTGAGTCCAATTCACTGAGCAAGGAGTTGGTCTTGTCTATTACATATTGGGTTTATGGAACGGTATCTGAGCTAATTTGAAACCCTTGTTTTATGCATCACCCCACCTCACCTTTCCCGTAAAGCAGCCATAGTGTGTTTTCTAAACGTGTGACTCTATTCTGTTTTGTAATTCCGTTCAAGGGTAGCGGTTTTTACATTCCCTCTATAAGTGATATCTTATGACAAGTGTCTTTTTCTGTGTGACTTATTTCACTTAGAATCGTCGTACCTAAATCCACTCATCATGCTGCTACTAGCCTTATGACGTTGATTTCATGGCTGAGTGATATTCCATTGTACATAAGGACCACAACTTCTTTATCCATTTTTCTCTTTCCTGGGATATTTAAGGTGTAACGAAGTGGAGGTTCTTGTCAACAGAGCAGCCCTAAACTTTGGGGTGCCTGTGTCTTGCTGATTTTTAGTTTTCCCAATTTATACGCCCATGAGTGGAAGTGCCCTATGCTCTCTAAGCTGAGTTTTTTAGATGTTTAAGGACACACCGTACACTTCTCCAGAGTGGCTGTTGGCAATTTACATCCCGCCCATCAGCGTAGCCAGGCTCCCGTTTCTCCATGGCCTGTCCTGCCTTTCTGGTTTTGACACTTGATTCAGCATGGCCCTTTTGACCGATGGGAAGCGAGACTTCTTTGTAGCGCTGATTTGCCTTTCCAGGTTGCTTGGTTGGCCAAAAAGGGCGTATGCGTTTTTTCCTGAATATATTCAGGAAAAAACGCATACGCCCTTTTTGGCCAAGGGCATCATTGTCGAGGTTTTGCCGCTTTTCCTGTGCTTTAAAGGCGATTCGAATCTCCCTCCTGAAATCTGTTTCCTGCAATTCTGCCTTGCTTTCAAATCCTCTTCGTTGCCTTCCCTCAATATATTTGTGGACGAGAGTCATCATTTATAAGTCTGAAGGTTTGTGAATTGCAGTGCCCCTGAGCTCCATTTTTCAACTCGCTTTCTTGGGAGCTGGCCGCAAAAGGGCAGGATTGCTTCAGACCCTATTCTGGTCCCGGGCGGCAGGTTGAGCCTGTGGTTAATTCTTCTTCCTGATGGGAAAATAGAGTGACCTGTGCCTGTCCCAACACCTAGAGCTAGTCTCTTATTGGTTCCCCCTCTTCCCGTTCATCCTGAGGACAAATTGCAACCTGTACGGAACAGGAGGTTAAAGGTGCTGATTCTCCAAGGAGGGAGATTGCTAGTAAAGCGGCTGGAAAGGCGAACCCGAGCACAAGGAGATGAGAAATGAGGTGCGTTTTAGAAACCTTTCCCGATCCCACGGTGTACCATCTTCTGGGTTTCTCATGCATGTTTTCGATGTAGGAAGATGCCCTTGAACCTGGAGATTTGGGACCCATGGGATGGGTACCACGCAGTATTTCTTTAAAGGGTCTGCGTTTGCTCACCCAACCTCACCAAACCTCTCAGCCCCAAGAGTGTCCACCCTTATGTCTCAAACAGCTGTGGGTCTAGATATGGTCAATCCAGGTGGCATCACAGCCCCTGAACGAATTTTGTAAGAATTTCTCTCTCTTTCACTGTCTTTGTTTCACGGGTTTTTAAAAGTAATTGATTTTTATAATGGGGTTTTCCTGCTTTTCACTGCTCTGATTTTGCCACTTTACACCCACTTGACTCACTTACAGAGAGATATCAATGAATAGGTTTCAAGATTCTTACTAGTCAGATATATTCTTGGGCGGTGAATAGGGGGTGTTGAGTGCAATTCACTGAGCAAGGAGTTGGTCTTGTCTATTACATATTGGGTTTATGGAACGGTATCTGAGCTAATTTGAAACCCTTGTTTTATGCATCACCCCACCTCACCTTTCCCGTTAAGCAGCCATAGTGTGTTTTCTAAACGTGTGACTCTGTTCTGTTTTGTAATTCATTTCAAGGGTAGCGGTTTTTACATTCCCTCTATAAGTGATATCTTATGATAAGTGTCTTTTTCTGTGAGACTTATTTCACTTAGAATCGTCGTACCTAAATCCACTCATCATGCTGCTACTAGCCTTATGACGTAGATTTCATGGCTGAGTGATATTCCATTGTACATAAGGACCACAACTTCTTTATCCATTTTTCTCTTTCCTGGGATATTTAAGGTGTAACGAAGTGGAGGTTCTTGTCAACAGAGCAGCCCTAAACTTTGGGGTGCCTGTGTCTTGCTGATTTTTAGTTTTCCCAATTTATACGCCCATGAGTGGAAGTGCCCTATGCTCTACAAGCTGAGTTTTTTAGATGTTTCAGGAAACACCGTACACTTCTCCAGAGTGGCTGTTGGCAATTTACATCCCACCCATCAGCGTAGCCAGGCTCCCGTTTCTCCATGGCCTGTCCTGCCTTTCTGGTTTTGACACTTGATTCAGCATGGCCCTTTTGACCGATGGGAAGCGAGACTTCTTTGTAGCGCTGATTTGCCTTTCCAGTTTGCTTGGTTGGCCAAAAAGGGCGTATGCGTTTTTTCCTGAATATATTCAGGAAAAAACGCATACGCCCTTTTTGGCCAAGGGCATCATTGTCGAGGTTTTGCCGCTTTTCCTGTGCTTTAAAGGCGATTCGAATCTCCCTCCTGAAATCTGTTTCCTGCAATTCTGCCTTGCTTTCAAATCCTCTTCGTTGCCTTCCCTCAATATATTTGTGGACGAGAGTCATCATTTATAAGTCTGCAGGTTTGTGAATTGCAGTGCCCCTGAGCTCCATTTTTCAACTCGCTTTCTTGGGAGCTGGCCGCAAAGGCGCAGGATTGCTTCAGGCCCTATACTCGTCCTGTGCGGCAGGCTGAGCCTGTGGTTAATTCTTCTTCCTGATGGGAAAATAGAGTGACCTGTGCCTGTCCCAACACCTAGAGCTAGTCTCTCATTGGTTCCCCCTCTTCCCGTTCATCCTGAGGACAAATTGCAACCTGTACGGAACAGGAGGTTAAAGGTGCTGATTCTCCAAGGAGGGAGATTGCTAGTAAAGCGGCTGGAATGGCGAACCCGAGCACAAGGAGATGAGAAATGAGGTGCGTTTTAGAAACCTTTCCCGATCCCACGGTGTACCATCTTCTGGGTTTCTCATGCATGTTTTCGATGTAGGAAGATGCCCTTGAACCTGGAGATTTGGGACCCATGGGATGGGTACCACGCAGTATTTCTTTAAAGGGTCTGCGTTTGCTCACCCAACCTCACCAAACCTCTCAGCCCCAAGAGTGTCCACCCTTATGTCTCAAACAGCTGTGGGTCTAGATATGGTCAATCCAGGTGGCATCACAGCCCCTGAACGAATTTTGTAAGAATTTCTCTCTCTTTCACTGTCTTTGTTTCACGGGTTTTTAAAAGTAATTGATTTTTATAATGGGGTTTTCCTGCTTTTCACTGCTCTGATTTTGCCACTTTACACCCACTTGACTCACTTACAGAGAGATATCAATGAATAGGTTTCAAGATTCTTACTAGTCAGATATATTCTTGGGCGGTGAATAGGGGGTGTTGAGTGCAATTCACTGAGCAAGGAGTTGGTCTTGTCTATTACATATTGGGTTTATGGAACGGTATCTGAGCTAATTTGAAACCCTTGTTTTATGCATCACCCCACCTCACCTTTCCCGTTAAGCAGCCATAGTGTGTTTTCTAAACGTGTGACTCTGTTCTGTTTTGTAATTCATTTCAAGGGTAGCGGTTTTTACATTCCCTCTATAAGTGATATCTTATGATAAGTGTCTTTTTCTGTGAGACTTATTTCACTTAGAATCGTCGTACCTAAATCCACTCATCATGCTGCTACTAGCCTTATGACGTAGATTTCATGGCTGAGTGATATTCCATTGTACATAAGGACCACAACTTCTTTATCCATTTTTCTCTTTCCTGGGATATTTAAGGTGTAACGAAGTGGAGGTTCTTGTCAACAGAGCAGCCCTAAACTTTGGGGTGCCTGTGTCTTGCTGATTTTCAATTTTCCCAATTTATACGCCCATGAGTGGAAGTGCCCTATGCTCTACAAGCTGAGTTTTTTAGATGTTTCAGGAAACACCGTACACTTCTCCAGAGTGGCTGTTGGCAATTTACATCCCACCCATCAGCGTAGCCAGGCTCCCGTTTCTCCATGGCCTGTCCTGCCTTTCTGGTTTTGACACTTGATTCAGCATGGCCCTTTTGACCGATGGGAAGCGAGACTTCTTTGTAGCGCTGATTTGCCTTTCCAGTTTGCTTGGTTGGCCAAAAAGGGGGTATGCGTTTTTTCCTGAATATATTCAGGAAAAAACGCATACGCCCTTTTTGGCCAAGGGCATCATTGTCGAGGTTTTGCCGCTTTTCCTGTGCTTTAAAGGCGATTCGAATCTCCCTCCTGAAATCTGTTTCCTGCAATTCTGCCTTGCTTTCAAATCCTCTTCGTTGCCTTCCCTCAATATATTTGTGGACGAGAGTCATCATTTATAAGTCTGCAGGTTTGTGAATTGCAGTGCCCCTGAGCTCCATTTTTCAACTCGCTTTCTTGGGAGCTGGCCGCAAAGGCGCAGGATTGCTTCAGGCCCTATACTCGTCCTGTGCGGCAGGCTGAGCCTGTGGTTAATTCTTCTTCCTGATGGGAAAATAGAGTGACCTGTGCCTGTCCCAACACCTAGAGCTAGTCTCTCATTGGTTCCCCCTCTTCCCGTTCATCCTGAGGACAAATTGCAACCTGTACGGAACAGGAGGTTAAAGGTGCTGATTCTCCAAGGAGGGAGATTGCTAGTAAAGCGGCTGGAATGGCGAACCCGAGCACAAGGAGATGAGAAATGAGGTGCGTTTTAGAAACCTTTCCCGATCACACGGTGTACCATCTTCTGGGTTTCTCATGCATGTTTTCGATGTAGGAAGATGCCCTTGAAATTGGAGATTTGGGACCCATGGGATGGGTACCACGCAGTATTTCTTTAAAGGGTCTGCGTTTGCTCACCCAACCTCACCAAACCTCTCAGCCCCAATAGTGTCCACCCTTATGTCTCAAACAGCTGTGGGTCTAGATATGGTCAATCCAGGTGGCATCACAGCCCCTGAACGAATTTTGTAAGAATTTCTCTCTCTTTCACTGTCTTTGTTTCACGGGTTTTTAAAAGTAATTGATTTTTATAATGGGGTTTTCCTGGTTTTCACTGCTCTGATTTTGCCACTTTACACCCACTTGACTCACTTACAGAGAGATATCAATGCATAAGTTTCAAGATTCTTACTAGTCAGATATATTCTTGGGCGGTGAATAGGGGGTGTTGAGTCCAATTCATTGAGCAAGGAGTAGGTCTTGTCTGTTACATATTGGGTTTATGGAACGGTATCTGAGCTAATTTGAAACCCTTGTTTTATGCATCACCCCACCTCACCTTTCCCGTAAAGCAGCCATAGTGTGTTTTCTAAACATGTGACTCTATTCTGTTTTGTAATTCAGTTCAAGGGTAGCGGTTTTTACATTCCCTCTATAAGTGATATCTTATGATAAGTGTCTTTTTCTGTGTGACTTATTTCACTTAGAATCGTCGTACCTAAATCCACTCATCATGCTGCTACTAGCCTTATGACGTTGATTTCATGGCTGAGTGATATTCCATTGTACATAAGGACCACAACTTCTTTATCCATTTTTCTCTTTCCTGGGATATTTAAATTGTAACGAAGTGATGGTTCTCGTCAACAGAGCAGCCCTAAACTTTGGGGTGCATTTGTCTTGCTGATTTTTAGTTTTCCCAATTTATACGCCCATGAGTGGAAGTGCCCTATGCTCCCTAAGCTGAGTTTTTTAGATGTTTCAGGACACACCGTGCACTTCTCCAGAGTGGCTGTTGGCAAGTTACATCCCGCCCATCAGCGTAGCCAGGCTCCCGTTTCTCCATGGCCTGTCCTGCATTTCTGGTTTTGACACTGTATTCAGCATGGCCCTTTTGACCGATGGGAAGCGAGACTTCTTTGTAGCGCTGATTTGCCTTTCCAGTTTGCTTGGTTGGCCAAAAAGGGCGTATGCGTTTTTTCCTGAATATATTCAGGAAAAAACGCATACGCCCTTTTTGGCCAAGGGCATCATTGTCGAGGTTTTGCCGCTTTTCCTGTGCTTTAAAGGCGATTCGAATCTCCCTCCTGAAATCTGTTTCCTGCAATTCTGCCTTGCTTTCAAATCCTCTTCGTTGCCTTCCCTCAATATATTTGTGGACGAGAGTCATCATTTATAAGTCTGCAGGTTTGTGAATTGCAGTGCCCCTGAGCTCCATTTTTCAACTCGCTTTCTTGGGAGCTGGCCGCAAAAGCCAGGATTGCTTCAGGCCCTATTCTGGTCCCGGGCGGCAGGCTGAGCCTGTGGTAAATTCTTCTTCCTGATGGGAAAATAGAGTGACCTGTGCCTGTCCCAACACCTAGAGCTAGTCTCTCATTGGTTCCCCCTCTTCCCGTTCATCCTCAGGACAAATTGCAACCTGTACGGAACAGGAGGTTAAAGGTGCTGATTCTCCAAGGAGGGAGATTGCTAGTAAAGCGGCTGGAATGGCGAACCCGAGCACAAGGAGATGAGAAATGAGGTGCGTTTTAGAAACCTTTCCCGATCACACGGTGTACCATCTTCTGGGTTTCTCATGCATGGTTTCGATGTAGGAAGATGCCCTTGAACCTGGAGATTTGGGACCCATGGGATGGATACCACGCAGTATTACTTTAAAGGGTCTGCGTTTGCTCACCCAACTTCACCAAAACTCTCAGCTCCAAGAGTGTCCACCCTTATGTCTCAATCAGCTGTGGGTCTAGATATGGTCAATCCAGGTGGCATCACAGCCCCTGAACGAATTTTGTAAGAATTTCTCTCTCTTTCACTTTCTTTGTTTCACGGGTATTCAAAAGTAATTGATTTTTATAATGGGGTTTAGCTGCTTTTCACTGCTGTGTTTCTGCCGCTTTACACCCACTTGTCTCACTTACAGAGAGATATCAATACATAGGTTTTAAGATTCTTACTAGTCAGAAATATTCTTGGGCGGTGAATAGGGGGTGTTGAGTCCAATTCACTGAGCAAGGAGTTGGTCTTGTCTATTACATATTGGGTTTATGGAACGGTATCTGAGCTAATTTGAAACCCTTGTTTTATGCATCACCCCACCTCACCTTTCCCGTTAAGCAGCCATAGTGTGTTTTCTAAACGTGTGACTCTATTCTGTTTTGTAATTCAGTTCAAGGGTAGCGGTTTTTACATTCCCTGTATAAGTCATATCTTATGATAAGTGTCTTTTTCTGTGTGACTTATTTCACTTAGAATCGTCGTACCTAAATCCACTCATCATGCTGCTACTAGCCTTATGACGTTTATTTCATGGCTGAGTGATATTCCATTGTACATAAGGACCACAACTTCTTTATCCATTTTTCTCTTTCCTGGGATATTTAAGGTGTAACGAAGTGGAAGTTCTTGTCAACAGAGCAGCCCTAAACTTTGGGGTGCCTGTGTCTTGCTGATTTTTAGTTTTCCCAATTTATACGCCCATGAGTGGAAGTGCCCTATGCTCCCTAAGCTGAGTTTTTTAGATGTTTCAGGACACACCGTGCACTTCTCCAGAGTGGCTGTTGGCAATTTACATCCCGCCCATCAGCGTAGCCAGGCTCCTGTTTCTCCATGGCCTGTCCTGCATTTCTGGTTTTCACACTGTATTCAGCATGGCCCTTTTGACCGATGGGAAGCGAGACTTCTTTGTAGCGCTGATTTGCATTTCCAGTTTGCTTGGTTGGCCAAAAAGGGCGTATGCGTTTTTTCCTGAATATATTCAGGAAAAAACGCATACGCCCTTTTTGGCCAAGGGCATCATTGTCGAGGTTTTGCCGATTTTCCTGGGCTTTAAAGGTGATTCGAATCTCCCTCCTGAAATCTGTTTCCTGCAATTCTGCCTTGCTTTCCAATCCGCTTCGTTTCCTTCCCTCAATATATTTGTGGAGGAGAGTCATCATTTATAAGTCTGCAGGTTTGTGAATTGCAGTGCCCCTGAGCTCCATTTTTCAACTCGCTTTCTTGGGAGCTGGCCGCAAAAGCGCAGGATTGCTTCAGACCCTATTCTGGTCCCGGGCGGCAGGCTGAGCCTGTGGTAAATTTTTCTTCCTGATGGGAAAATAGAGTGACCTGTGCCTGTCCCAACACCTAGAGCTAGTCTCTCATTGGTTCCCCCTCTTCCCGTTCATCCTGAGGACAAATTGCAACCTGTACGGAACAGGAGGTTAAAGGTGCTGATTCTCCAAGGAGGGAGATTGCTAGTAAAGCGGCTGGAATGGCGAACCCGAGCACAAGGAGATGAGAAATGAGGTGCGTTTTAGAAACCTTTCCCGATCACACGGTGTACCATCTTCTGGTTTTCTCATGCATTGTTTCGATGTAGGAAGATGCCCTTGAACCTGGAGATTTGGGACCCATGGGATGGGTACCACGCAGTATTACTTTAAAGGGTCTGCGTTTGCTCACCCAACCTCACCAAACCTCTCAGCCCCAAGAGTGTCCACCCTTATGTCTCAATCAGCTGTGGGTCTAGATATGGTCAATCCAGGTGGCATCACAGCCCCTGAGCGAACTTTGTAAGAATTTCTCTCTCTTTCACTGTCTTTGTTTCACGGGTTTTTAAAAGTAATTGATTTTTATAATGGGGTTTAGCAGCTTTTCACTGCTGTGTTTCTGCCGCTTTACACCCACTTGACTCACTTACAGAGAGTTATCAATACATAGGTTTTAAGATTCTTACTAGTCAGATATATTCTTGGGCGGTGAATAGGGGCTGTTGAGTCCAATTCATTGACCAAGGAGTAGGTCTTGTCTATTACATATTGGGTTTATGGAACGGTATCTGAGCTAATTTGAAACCCTTGTTTTATGCATCACCCCACCTCACCTTTCCCGTTAAGCAGCCATAGTGTGTTTTCTAAACGTGTGACTCTGTTCTGGTTTGTAATTCCGTTCAAGGGTAGCGGTTTTTACATTCCCTCTATAAGTGATATCTTATGATAAGTGTCTTTTTCTGTGTGACTTATTTCACTTAGAATCGTCGTACCTAAATCCACTCATCATGCTGCTACTAGCCTTATGACGTTGATTTCATGGCTGAGTGATATTCCATTGTACATAAGGACCACAACTTCTTTATCCATTTTTCTCTTTCCTGGGATATTTAAGGTGTAACGAAGTGGAGGTTCTTGTCAACAGAGCAGCCCTAAACTTTGGGGTGCCTGTGTCTTGCTGATTTTTAGTTTTCCCAATTTATACGCCCATGAGTGGAAGTGCCCTATGCTCTACAAGCTGAGTTTTTCAGATGTTTCAGGAAACACCGTACACTTCTCCAGAGTGGCTGTTGGCAATTAACATCCCACCCATCAGCGTAGCCAGGCTCCCGTTTCTCCATGGCCTGTCCTGCCTTTCTGGTTTTGACACTTGATTCAGCATGGCCCTTTTGACCGATGGGAAGCGAGACTTCTTTGTAACGCTGATTTGCCTTTCCAGGTTGCTTGGTTGGCCAAAAAGGGCGTATGCGTTTTTTCCTGAATATATTCAGGAAAAAACGCATACGCCCTTTTTGGCCAAGGGCATCATTGTCGAGGTTTTGCCGCTTTTCCTGTGCTTTAAAGGCGATTCGAATCTCCCTCCTGAAATCTGTTTCCTGCAATTCTGCCTTGCTTTCAAATCCTCTTCGTTGCCTTCCCTCAATATATTTGTGGACGAGAGTCATCATTTATAAGTCTGCAGGTTTCTGAATTGCAGTGCCCCTGAGCTCCATTTTTCAACTCGCTTTCTTGGGAGCTGGCCGCAAAAGCCAGGATTGCTTCAGGCCCTATTCTGGACCCGGGCGGCAGGCTGAGCCTGTGGTTAATTCTTCTTCCTGATGGGAAAATAGAGTGACCTGTGCCTGTCTCAACACCTAGAGCTAGTCTCTCATTGGTTCCCCCTCTTCCCGTTCATCCTCACGACAAATTGCAACCTGTACGGAACAGGAGGATAAAGGTGCTGATTCTCCAAGGAGGGAGATTGCTAGTAAAGCGGCTGGAATGGCGAACCCGAGCACAAGGAGATGAGAAATGAGGTGCGTTTTAGAAACCTTTCCCGATCACACGGTGTACCATCTTCTGGTTTTCTCATGCATTGTTTCGATGTAGGAAGATGCCCTTGAACCTGGAGATTTGGGACCCATGGGATGGGTACCACGCAGTATTACTTTAATGGGTCTGCGTTTGCTCACCCAACCTCACCAAACCTCTCAGCCCCAAGAGTGTCCACCCTTATGTCTCAATCAGCTGTGGGTCTAGATATGGTCAATCCAGGTGGCATCACAGCCCCTGAACGAATTTTGTAAGAATTTCTCTCTCTTTCACTGTCTTTGCTTCACCGGTATTCCAAAGTAATTGATTTTTATAATGGGGTTTAGCTGCTTTTCACTGCTGTGTTTCTGCCGCTTTACACCCACTTGACTCACTTACAGAGAGATATCAATACATAGGTTTTAAGATTCTTACTAGTCAGATATATTCTTGGGCGGTGAATAGGGGGTGTTGAGTCCAATTCACTGAGCAAGGAGTAGGTCTTGTGTATTACATATTGGGTTTATGGAACGGTATCTGAGCTAATTTGAAACGCTTGTTTTATGCATCACCCCACCTCACCTTTCCCGTTAAGCAGCCATAGTGTGTTTTCTAAACGTGTGACTCTGTTCTGTTTTGTAATTCCGTTCAAGGGTAGCGGTTTTTACATTCCCTCTATAAGTGATATCTTATGACAAGTGTCTTTTTCTGTGTGACTTATTTCACTTAGAATCGTCGTACCTAAATCCACTCATCATGCTGCTACGAGCCTTATGACGTTGATTTCATGGCTGAGTGATATTCCATTGTACATAAGGACCACAACTTCTTTATCCATTTTTCTCTTTCCTGGGATATTTAAGGTGTAACGAAGTGGAGGTTCTTGTCAACAGAGCAGCCCTAAACTTTGGGGTGCCTGTGTCTTGCTGATTTTTAGTTTTCCCAATTTATACGCCCATGAGTGGAAGTGCCCTATGCTCTCTAAGCTGAGTTTTTTAGATGTTTCAGGACACACCGTACACTTCTCCAGAGTGGCTGTTGGCAATTTACATCCCACCCATCAGCGTAGCCAGGCTCCCGTTTCTCCATGGCCTGTCCTGCCTTTCTGGTTTTGACACTTGATTCAGCATGGCACTTTTGACCGATGGGAAGCGAGACTCCTTTGTAGCGCTGATTTGCCTTTCCAGGTTGCTTGGTTGGCCAAAAAGGGCGTATGCGTTTTTTCCTGAATATATTCAGGAAAAAACGCATACGCCCTTTTTGGCCATGGGCATCATTGTCGAGGTTTTGCTGCTTTTCCTGTGCTTTAAAGGCGATTCGAATCTCCCTCCTGAAATCTGTTTCCTGCAATTCTGCCTTGCTTTCAAATCCTCTTCGTTGCCTTCCCTCAATATATTTGTGGACGAGAGTCATCATTTATAAGTCTGCAGGTTTGTGAATTGCAGTGCCCCTGAGCTCCATTTTTCAACTCGCTTTCTTGGGAGCTGGCCGCAAAAGCGCAGGATTGCTTCAGGCCCTATTCTGGTCCCGGGCGGCAGGCTGAGCCTGTGGTTAATTCTTCTTCCTGATGGGAAAATAGAGGGACCTGTGCCTGTCCCAACACCTAGAGCTAGTCTCTCATTTGTTCCCCCTCTTCCCGTTCATCCTCAGGACAAATTGCAACCTGTACGGAACAGGAGGTTAAAGGTGCTGATTCTCCAAGGAGGGAGATTGCTAGTAAAGTGGCTGGAATGGCGAACCCGAGCACAAGGAGATGAGAAATGAAGTGCGTTTTAGAAACCTTTCCCGATCACACGGTGTACCATCTTCTGGGTTTCTCATGCATGGTTTCGATGTAGGAAGATGCCCTTGAACCTGGAGATTTGGGACCCATGGGATGGATACCACGCAGTATTACTTTAAAGGGTCTGCGTTTGCTCACCCAACTTCACCAAAACTCTCATCTCCAAGAGTGTCCACCCTTATGTCTCAATCAGCTGTGGGTCTAGATATGGTCAATCCAGGTGGCATCACAGCCCCTGAACGAATTTTGTAAGAATTTCTCTCTCTTTGACTTTCTTTGTTTCACGGGTATTCAAAAGTAATTGATTTTTATAATGGGGTTTAGCTGCTTTTCACTGCTGTGTTTCTGCCGTTTTACACCCACTTGTCTCACTTACAGGGAGATATCAATACATAGGTTTTAAGATTCTTACTAGTCAGAAATATTCTTGGGCGGTGAATAGGGGGTGTTGAGTGCAATTCACTGAGCAAAGAGTTGGTCTTGTCTATTACATATTGGGTTTATGGAACGGTATCTGAGCTAATTTGAAACCCTAGTTTTATGCATCACCCCACCTCACCTTTCCCGTTAAGCAGCCATAGTGTGTTTTCTAAACGTGTGACTCTGTTCTGTTTTGTAATTCATTTCAAGGGTAGCGGTTTTTACATTCCCTCTATAAGTGATATCTTATGATAAGTGTCTTTTTCTGTGAGACTTATTTCACTTAGAATCGTCGTACCTAAATCCACTCATCATGCTGCTACTAGCCTTATGACGTAGATTTCATGGCTGAGTGATATTCCATTGTACATAAGGACCACAACTTCTTTATCCATTTTTCTCTTTCCTGGGATATTTAAGGTGTAACGAAGTGGAGGTTCTTGTCAACAGAGCAGCCCTAAACTTTGGGGTGCCTGTGTCTTGCTGATTTTTAGTTTTCCCAATTTATACGCCCATGAGTGGAAGTGCCCTATGCTCTCTAAGCTGAGTTTTTTAGATGTTTCAGGACACACTGTACACTTCTCCAGAGTGGCTGTTGGCAATTTACATCCCACCCATCAGTGTAGCCAGGCTCCCGTTTCTCCATGGCCTGTCCTGCCTTTCTGGTTTTGACACTTGATTCAGCATGGCACTTTTGACCGATGGGAAGCGAGACTTCTTTGTAGCGCTGATTTGCCTTTCCAGGTTGCTTGGTTGGCCAAAAAGGGCGTATGCGTTTTTTCCTGAATATATTCAGGAAAAAACGCATACGCCCTTTTTGGCCAAGGGCATCATTGTCGAGGTTTTGCCGCTTTTCCTGTGCTTTAAAGGCGATTCGAATCTCCCTCCTGAAATCTGTTTCCTGCAATTCTGCCTTGCTTTCAAATCGTCTTCGTTGCCTTCCCTCAATATATTTGTGGACGAGAGTCATCATTTATAAGTCTGCAGGTTTGTGAATTGCAGTGCCCCTGAGCTCCATTTTTCAACTCGCTTTCTTGGGAGCTGGCCGCAAAAGCGCAGGATTGCTTCAGGCACTATTCTGGTCCCGGGCGGCAGGCTGAGCCTGTGGTAAATTCTTCTTCCTGATGGGAAAATAGAGTGACCTGTGCCTGTCCCAACACCTAGAGCTAGTCTCTCATTGGTTCCCCCTCTTCCCGTTCATCCTCAGGACAAATTGCAACCTGTACGGAACAGGAGGTTAAAGGTGCTGATTCTCCAAGGAGGGAGATTGCTAGTAAAGTGGCTGGAATGGCGAACCCGAGCACAAGGAGATGAGAAATGAAGTGCGTTTTAGAAACCTTTCCCGATCACACGGTGTACCATCTTCTGGGTTTCTCATGCATGGTTTCGATGTAGGAAGATGCCCTTGAACCTGGAGATTTGGGACCCATGGGATGGAAACCACGCAGTATTACTTTAAAGGGTCTGCGTTTGCTCACCCAACTTCACCAAAACTCTCAGCTCCAAGAGTGTCCACCCTTATGTCTCAATCAGCTGTGGGTCTAGATATGGTCAATCCAGGTGGCATCACAGCCCCTGAACGAATTTTGTAAGAATTTCTCTCTCTTTCACTTTCTTTGTTTCACGGGTATTCAAAAGTAATTGATTTTTATAATGGGGTTTAGCTGCTTTTCACTGCTGTGTTTCTGCCGCTTTACACCCACTTGTCTCACTTACAGAGAGATATCAATACATAGGTTTTAAGATTCTTACTAGTCAGAAATATTCTTGGGCGGTGAATAGGGGGTGTTGAGTCCAATTCACTGAGCAAGGAGTTGGTCTTGTCTATTACATGTTGGGTTTATGGAACGGTATCTGAGCTAATTTGAAACCCTTCTTTTATGCATCACCCCACCTCACCTTTCCCGTAAAGCAGCCATAGTGTGTTTTCTAAACGTGTGACTCTATTCTGTTTTGTAATTCAGTTCAAGGGTAGCGGTTTTTACATTCCCTCTATAAGTGATATCTTATGATAAGTGTCTTTTTCTGTGTGACTTATTTCACTTAGAATCGTCGTACCTAAATCCACTCATCATGCTGCTACTAGCCTTATGACGTTGATTTCATGGCTGAGTGATATTCCATTGTACATAAGGACCACAAGTTCTTTATCCATTTTTCTCTTTCCTGGGATATTTAAGGTGTAACGAAGTGGAGGTTCTTGTCAACAGAGCAGCCCTAAACTTTGGGGTGCCTGTGTCTTGCTGATTTTTAGTTTTCCCAATTTATACGCCCATGAGTGGAAGTGCCCTATGCTCCCTAAGCTGAGTTTTTTAGATGTTTCAGGACACACAGTGCACTTCTCCAGAGTGGCTGTTGGCAATTTACATCCCGTCCATCAGCGTAGCCAGGCTCCCGTTTCTCCATGGCCTGTCCTGCATTTCTGGTTTTGACACTGTATTCAGCATGGCCCTTTTGACCGATGGGAAGCGAGACTTCTTTGTAGCGCTGATTTGCCTTTCCAGTTTGCTTGGTTGGCCAAAAAGGGCGTATGCGTTTTTGCCTGAATATATTCAGGAAAAAACGCATACGCCCTTTTTGGCCAAGGGCATCATTGTCGAGGTTTTGCCGATTTTCCTGGGCTTTAAAGGCGATTCGAATCTCCCTCCTGAAATCTGTTTCCTGCAATTCTGCCTTGCTTTCCAATCCTCTTCGTTGCCTTCCCTCAATATATTTGTGGACGAGAGTCATCTTTTATAAGTCTGCAGGTTTGTGAATTGCAGTGCCCCTGAGCTCCATTTTTCAACTCGCTTTCTTGGGAGCTGGCCGCAAAAGCGCAGGATTGCTTCAGGCCCTATTCTGGTCCCGGGCGGCAGGTTGAGCCTGTGGTTAATTCTTCTTCCTGATGGGAAAATAGAGTGACCTGTGCCTGTCCCAACACCTAGAGCTAGTCTCTTATTGGTTCCCCCTCTTCCCATTCATCCTGAGGACAAATTGCAACCTGTACGGAACAGGAGGTTAAAGGTGCTGATTCTCCAAGGAGGGAGATTGCTAGTAAAGCGGCTGGAATGGCGAACCCGAGCACAAGGAGATGAGAAATGAGGTGCGTTTTAGAAACCTTTCCCGATCACACGGTGTACCATCTTCTGGGTTTCTCATACATGGTTTCGATGTAGGAAGATGCCCTTGAACCTGGAGATTTGGGACCCATGGGATGGATACCACGCAGTATTACTTTAAAGGGTCTGCGTTTGCTCACCCAACTTCACCAAAACTCTCAGCTCCAAGAGTGTCCACCCTTATGTCTCAATCAGCTGTGGGTCTAGATATGGTCAATCCAGGTGGCATCACAGCCCCTGAACGAATTTTGTAAGAATTTCTCTCTCTTTCACTTTCTTTGTTTCACGGGTATTCAAAAGTAATTGATTTTTATAATGGGGTTTAGCTGCTTTTCACTGCTGTGTTTCTGCCGCTTTACACCCACTTGTCTCACTTACAGAGAGATATCAATACATAGGTTTTAAGATTCTTACTAGTCAGAAATATTCTTGGGCGGTGAATAGGGGGTGTTGAGTCCAATTCACTGAGCAAGGAGTTGGTCTTGTCTATTACATATTGGGTTTATGGAACGGTATCTGAGCTAATTTGAAACCCTTGTTTTATGCATCACCCCACCTCACCTTTCCCGTAAAGCAGCCATAGTGTGTTTTCTAAACGTGTGACTCTATTCTGTTTTGTAATTCCGTTCAAGGGTAGCGGTTTTTACATTCCCTCTATAAGTGATATCTTATGACAAGTGTCTTTTTCTGTGTGACTTATTTTACTTAGAATCGTCGTACCTAAATCCACTCATCATGCTGCTACTAGCCTTATGACGTTGATTTCATGGCTGAGTGATATTCCATTGTACATAAGGACCACAACTTCTTTATCCATTTTTCTCTTTCCTGGGATATTTAAGGTGTAACGAAGTGGAGGTTCTTGTCAACAGAGCAGCCCTAAACTTTGGGGTGCCTGTGTCTTGCTGATTTTTAGTTTTCCCAATTTATACGCCCATGAGTGGAAGTGCCCTATGCTCTCTAAGCTGAGTTTTTTAGATGTTTCAGGACACACCGTACACTTCTCCAGAGTGGCTGTTGGCAATTTACATCCCGCCCATCAGCGTAGCCAGGCTCCCGTTTCTCCATGGCCTGTCCTGCCTTTCTGGTTTTGACACTTGATTCAGCATGGCCCTTTTGACCGATGGGAAGCGAGACTTCTTTGTAGCGCTGATTTGCCTTTCCAGGTTGCTTGGTTGGCCAAAAAGGGCGTATGCGTTTTTTCCTGAATATATTCAGGAAAAAACGCATACGCCCTTTTTGGCCAAGGGCATCATTGTCGAGGTTTTGCCGCTTTTCCTGTGCTTTAAAGGCGATTCGAATCTCCCTCCTGAAATCTGTTTCCTGCAATTCTGCCTTGCTTTCAAATCCTCTTCGTTGCCTTCCCTCAATATATTTGTGGACGAGAGTCATCATTTATAAGTCTGAAGGTTTGTGAATTGCAGTGCCCCTGAGCTCCATTTTTCAACTCGCTTTCTTGGGAGCTGGCCGCAAAAGAGCCGGATTGCTTCAGACTCTATTCTGGTCCCGGGCGGCAGGCTGAGCCTGTGGTTAATTCTTCTTCCTGATGGGAAAATAGAGTGACCTGTGCCTGTCCCAACACCTAGAGCTAGTCTCTCATTGGTTCCCCCTCTTCCCGTTCATCCTCAAGACAAATTGCAACCTGTACGGAACAGGAGGTTAAAGGTGCTGATTCTCCAAGGAGGGAGATTGCTAGTAAAGTGGCTGGAATGGCGAACCCGAGCACAAGGAAATGAGAAATGAGGTGCGTTTTAGAAACCTTTCCCGATCACACGGTGTACCATCTTCTGGGTTTCTCATGCATGTTTTCGATGTAGGAAGATGCCCTTGAACCTGGAGATTTGGGACCCATGGGATGGGTACCACGCAGTATTACTTTAAAGGGTCTGCGTTTGCTCACCCAACCTCACCAAACCTCTCAGCCCCAAGAGTGTCCACCCTTATGTCTCAATCAGCTGTGGGTCTAGATATGGTCAATCCAGGTGGCATCACAGCCCCTGAACGAATTTTTAAGAATTTCTCTCTCTTTCACTGTCTTTTTTCACGGGTTTTTAAAAGTAATTGATTTTTATAATGGGGTTTAGCTGCTTTTCACTGCTGTGTTTCTGCCGCTTTACACCCACTTGTCTCACTTACAGGGAGATATCAATACATAGGTTTTAAGATTCTTACTAGTCAGAAATATTCTTGGGCGGTGAATAGGGGGTGTTGAGTGCAATTCACTGAGCAAGGAGTTGGTCTTGTCTATTACATATTGGGTTTATGGAACGGTATCTGAGCTAATTTGAAACCCTTGTTTTATGCATCACCCCACCTCACCTTTCCCGTTAAGCAGCCATAGTGTGTTTTCTAAACGTGTGACTCTGTTCTGTTTTGTAATTCATTTCAAGGGTAGCGGTTTTTACATTCCCTCTATAAGTGATATCTTATGATAAGTGTCTTTTTCTGTGAGACTTATTTCACTTAGAATCGTCGTACCTAAATCCACTCATCATGCTGCTACTAGCCTTATGACGTAGATTTCATGGCTGAGTGATATTCCATTGTACATAAGGACCACAACTTCTTTATCCATTTTTCTCTTTCCTGGGATATTTAAGGTGTAACGAAGTGGAGGTTCTTGTCAACAGAGCAGCCCTAAACTTTGGGGTGCCTGTGTCTTGCTGATTTTTAATTTTCCCAATTTATACGCCCATGAGTGGAAGTGCCTTATGCTCTACAAGCTGAGTTTTTTAGATGTTTCAGGAAACACCGTACACTTCTCCAGAGTGGCTGTTGGCAATTAACATCCCACCCATCAGCGTAGCCAGGCTCCCGTTTCTCCATGGCCTGTCCTGCCTTTCTGGTTTTGACACTTGATTCAGCATGGCCCTTTTGACCGATGGGAAGCGAGACTTCTTTGTAACGCTGATTTGCCTTTCCAGGTTGCTTGGTTGGCCAAAAAGGGCGTATGCGTTTTTTCCTGAATATATTCAGGAAAAAATGCATACGCCCTTTTTGGCCAAGGGCATCATTGTCGAGGTTTTGCCGCTTTTCCTGTGCTTTAAAGGCGATTCGAATCTCCCTCCTGAAACCTGTTTCCTGCAATTCTGCCTTGCTTTCAAATCCTCTTCGTTGCCTTCCCTCAATATATTTGTGGACGAGAGTCATCATTTATAAGTCTGCAGGTTTGTGAATTGCAGTGCCCCTGAGCTCCATTTTTCAACTCGCTTTCTTGGGAGCTGGCCGCAAAAGCGCAGGATTGCTTCAGGCCCTATTCTGGTCCCGGGCGGCAGGCTGAGCCTGTGGTAAATTCTTCTTCCTGATGGGAAAATAGAGTGACCTGTGCCTGTCCCAACACCTAGAGCTAGTCTCTCATTGGTTCCCCCTCTTCCCGTTCATCCTCAGGACAAATTGCAACCTGTACGGAACAGGAGGTTAAAGGTGCTGATTCTCCAAGGAGGGAGATTGTTAGTAAAGTGGCTGGAATGCCGAACCCGAGCACAAGGAGATGAGAAATGAGGTGCGTTTTAGAAACCTTTCCCGATCACACGGTGTACCATCTTCTGGGTTTCTCATACATGGTTTCGATGTAGGAAGATGCCCTTGAACCTGGAGATTTGGGACCCATGGGATGGATACCACGCAGTATTACTTTAAAGGGTCTGCGTTTGCTCACCCAACTTCACCAAAACTCTCAGCTCCAAGAGTGTCCACCCTTATGTCTCAATCAGCTGTGGGTCTAGATATGGTCAATCCAGGTGGCATCACAGCCCCTGAACGAATTTTGTAAGAATTTCTCTCTCTTTCACTTTCTTTGTTTCACGGGTATTCAAAAGTAATTGATTTTTATAATGGGGTTTAGCTGCTTTTCACTGCTGTGTTTCTGCCGCTTTACACCCACTTGTCTCACTTACAGAGAGATATCAATACATAGGTTTTAAGATTCTTACTAGTCAGAAATATTCTTGGGCGGTGAATAGGGGGTGTTGAGTCCAATTCACTGAGCAAGGAGTTGGTCTTGTCTATTACATATTGGGTTTATGGAACGGTATCTGAGCTAATTTGAAACCCTTGTTTTATGCATCACCCCACCTCACCTTTCCCGTAAAGCAGCCATAGTGTGTTTTCTAAACGTGTGACTCTATTCTGTTTTGTAATTCCGTTCAAGGGTAGCGGTTTTTACATTCCCTCTATAAGTGATATCTTATGACAAGTGTCTTTTTCTGTGTGACTTATTTTACTTAGAATCGTCGTACCTAAATCCACTCATCATGCTGCTACTAGCCTTATGACGTTGATTTCATGGCTGAGTGATATTCCATTGTACATAAGGACCACAACTTCTTTATCCATTTTTCTCTTTCCTGGGATATTTAAGGTGTAACGAAGTGGAGGTTCTTGTCAACAGAGCAGCCCTAAACTTTGGGGTGCCTGTGTCTTGCTGATTTTTAGTTTTCCCAATTTATACGCCCATGAGTGGAAGTGCCCTATGCTCTCTAAGCTGAGTTTTTTAGATGTTTCAGGACACACCGTACACTTCTCCAGAGTGGCTGTTGGCAATTTACATCCCGCCCATCAGCGTAGCCAGGCTCCCGTTTCTCCATGGCCTGTCCTGCCTTTCTGGTTTTGACACTTGATTCAGCATGGCCCTTTTGACCGATGGGAAGCGAGACTTCTTTGTAGCGCTGATTTGCCTTTCCAGGTTGCTTGGTTGGCCAAAAAGGGCGTATGCGTTTTTTCCTGAATATATTCAGGAAAAAACGCATACGCCCTTTTTGGCCAAGGGCATCATTGTCGAGGTTTTGCCGCTTTTCCTGTGCTTTAAAGGCGATTCGAATCTCCCTCCTGAAATCTGTTTCCTGCAATTCTGCCTTGCTTTCAAATCCTCTTCGTTGCCTTCCCTCAATATATTTGTGGACGAGAGTCATCATTTATAAGTCTGAAGGTTTGTGAATTGCAGTGCCCCTGAGCTCCATTTTTCAACTCGCTTTCTTGGGAGCTGGCCGCAAAAGAGCCGGATTGCTTCAGACTCTATTCTGGTCCCGGGCGGCAGGCTGAGCCTGTGGTAAATTCTTCTTCCTGATGGGAAAATAGAGTGACCTGTGCCTGTCCCAACACCTAGAGCTAGTCTCTCATTGGTTCCCCCTCTTCCCGTTCATCCTCAGGACAAATTGCAACCTGTACGGAACAGGAGGTTAAAGGTGCTGATTCTCCAAGGAGGGAGATTGCTAGTAAAGCGGCTGGAATGGCGAACCCGAGCACAAGGAGATGAGAAATGAGGTGCGTTTTAGAAACCTTTCCCGATCACACGGTGTACCATCTTCTGGGTTTCTCATGCATGGTTTCGATGTAGGAAGATGCCCTTGAACCTGGAGATTTGGGACCCATGGGATGGATACCACGCAGTATTACTTTAAAGGGTCTGCGTTTGCTCACCCAACTTCACCAAAACTCTCAGCTCCAAGAGTGTCCACCCTTATGTCTCAATCAGCTGTGGGTCTAGATATGGTCAATCCAGGTGGCATCACAGCCCCTGAACGAATTTTGTAAGAATTTCTCTCTCTTTCACTTTCTTTGTTTCACGGGTATTCAAAAGTAATTGATTTTTATAATGGGGTTTAGCTGCTTTTCACTGCTGTGTTTCTGCCGCTTTACACCCACTTGTCTCACTTACAGAGAGATATCAATACATAGGTTTTAAGATTCTTACTAGTCAGAAATATTCTTGGGCGGTGAATAGGGGGTGTTGAGTCCAATTCACTGAGCAAGGAGTTGGTCTTGTCTATTACATATTGGGTTTATGGAACGGTATCTGAGCTAATTTGAAACCCTTGTTTTATGCATCACCCCACCTCACCTTTCCCGTTAAGCAGCCATAGTGTGTTTTCTAAACGTGTGACTCTATTCTGTTTTGTAATTCAGTTCAAGGGTAGCGGTTTTTACATTCCCTGTATAAGTCATATCTTATGATAAGTGTCTTTTTCTGTGTGACTTATTTCACTTAGAATCGTCGTACCTAAATCCACTCATCATGCTGCTACTAGCCTTATGACGTTTATTTCATGGCTGAGTGATATTCCATTGTACATAAGGACCACAACTTCTTTATCCATTTTTCTCTTTCCTGGGATATTTAAGGTGTAACGAAGTGGAAGTTCTTGTCAACAGAGCAGCCCTAAACTTTGGGGTGCCTGTGTCTTGCTGATTTTTAGTTTTCCCAATTTATACGCCCATGAGTGGAAGTGCCCTATGCTCCCTAAGCTGAGTTTTTTAGATGTTTCAGGACACACCGTGCACTTCTCCAGAGTGGCTGTTGGCAATTTACATCCCGCCCATCAGCGTAGCCAGGCTCCTGTTTCTCCATGGCCTGTCCTGCATTTCTGGTTTTCACACTGTATTCAGCATGGCCCTTTTGACCGATGGGAAGCGAGACTTCTTTGTAGCGCTGATTTGCATTTCCAGTTTGCTTGGTTGGCCAAAAAGGGCGTATGCGTTTTTTCCTGAATATATTCAGGAAAAAACGCATACGCCCTTTTTGGCCAAGGGCATCATTGTCGAGGTTTTGCCGATTTTCCTGGGCTTTAAAGGTGATTCGAATCTCCCTCCTGAAATCTGTTTCCTGCAATTCTGCCTTGCTTTCCAATCCGCTTCGTTTCCTTCCCTCAATATATTTGTGGAGGAGAGTCATCATTTATAAGTCTGCAGGTTTGTGAATTGCAGTGCCCCTGAGCTCCATTTTTCAACTCGCTTTCTTGGGAGCTGGCCGCAAAAGCGCAGGATTGCTTCAGACCCTATTCTGGTCCCGGGCGGCAGGCTGAGCCTGTGGTAAATTTTTCTTCCTGATGGGAAAATAGAGTGACCTGTGCCTGTCCCAACACCTAGAGCTAGTCTCTCATTGGTTCCCCCTCTTCCCGTTCATCCTGAGGACAAATTGCAACCTGTACGGAACAGGAGGTTAAAGGTGCTGATTCTCCAAGGAGGGAGATTGCTAGTAAAGCGGCTGGAATGGCGAACCCGAGCACAAGGAGATGAGAAATGAGGTGCGTTTTAGAAACCTTTCCCGATCACACGGTGTACCATCTTCTGGTTTTCTCATGCATTGTTTCGATGTAGGAAGATGCCCTTGAACCTGGAGATTTGGGACCCATGGGATGGGTACCACGCAGTATTACTTTAAAGGGTCTGCGTTTGCTCACCCAACCTCACCAAACCTCTCAGCCCCAAGAGTGTCCACCCTTATGTCTCAATCAGCTGTGGGTCTAGATATGGTCAATCCAGGTGGCATCACAGCCCCTGAGCGAACTTTGTAAGAATTTCTCTCTCTTTCACTGTCTTTGTTTCACGGGTTTTTAAAAGTAATTGATTTTTATAATGGGGTTTAGCAGCTTTTCACTGCTGTGTTTCTGCCGCTTTACACCCACTTGACTCACTTACAGAGAGTTATCAATACATAGGTTTTAAGATTCTTACTAGTCAGATATATTCTTGGGCGGTGAATAGGGGCTGTTGAGTCCAATTCATTGACCAAGGAGTAGGTCTTGTCTATTACATATTGGGTTTATGGAACGGTATCTGAGCTAATTTGAAACCCTTGTTTTATGCATCACCCCACCTCACCTTTCCCGTTAAGCAGCCATAGTGTGTTTTCTAAACGTGTGACTCTGTTCTGGTTTGTAATTCCGTTCAAGGGTAGCGGTTTTTACATTCCCTCTATAAGTGATATCTTATGATAAGTGTCTTTTTCTGTGTGACTTATTTCACTTAGAATCGTCGTACCTAAATCCACTCATCATGCTGCTACTAGCCTTATGACGTTGATTTCATGGCTGAGTGATATTCCATTGTACATAAGGACCACAACTTCTTTATCCATTTTTCTCTTTCCTGGGATATTTAAGGTGTAACGAAGTGGAGGTTCTTGTCAACAGAGCAGCCCTAAACTTTGGGGTGCCTGTGTCTTGCTGATTTTTAGTTTTCCCAATTTATACGCCCATGAGTGGAAGTGCCCTATGCTCTACAAGCTGAGTTTTTCAGATGTTTCAGGAAACACCGTACACTTCTCCAGAGTGGCTGTTGGCAATTAACATCCCACCCATCAGCGTAGCCAGGCTCCCGTTTCTCCATGGCCTGTCCTGCCTTTCTGGTTTTGACACTTGATTCAGCATGGCCCTTTTGACCGATGGGAAGCGAGACTTCTTTGTAACGCTGATTTGCCTTTCCAGGTTGCTTGGTTGGCCAAAAAGGGCGTATGCGTTTTTTCCTGAATATATTCAGGAAAAAACGCATACGCCCTTTTTGGCCAAGGGCATCATTGTCGAGGTTTTGCCGCTTTTCCTGTGCTTTAAAGGCGATTCGAATCTCCCTCCTGAAATCTGTTTCCTGCAATTCTGCCTTGCTTTCAAATCCTCTTCGTTGCCTTCCCTCAATATATTTGTGGACGAGAGTCATCATTTATAAGTCTGCAGGTTTCTGAATTGCAGTGCCCCTGAGCTCCATTTTTCAACTCGCTTTCTTGGGAGCTGGCCGCAAAAGCCAGGATTGCTTCAGGCCCTATTCTGGACCCGGGCGGCAGGCTGAGCCTGTGGTTAATTCTTCTTCCTGATGGGAAAATAGAGTGACCTGTGCCTGTCTCAACACCTAGAGCTAGTCTCTCATTGGTTCCCCCTCTTCCCGTTCATCCTCACGACAAATTGCAACCTGTACGGAACAGGAGGATAAAGGTGCTGATTCTCCAAGGAGGGAGATTGCTAGTAAAGCGGCTGGAATGGCGAACCCGAGCACAAGGAGATGAGAAATGAGGTGCGTTTTAGAAACCTTTCCCGATCACACGGTGTACCATCTTCTGGTTTTCTCATGCATTGTTTCGATGTAGGAAGATGCCCTTGAACCTGGAGATTTGGGACCCATGGGATGGGTACCACGCAGTATTACTTTAATGGGTCTGCGTTTGCTCACCCAACCTCACCAAACCTCTCAGCCCCAAGAGTGTCCACCCTTATGTCTCAATCAGCTGTGGGTCTAGATATGGTCAATCCAGGTGGCATCACAGCCCCTGAACGAATTTTGTAAGAATTTCTCTCTCTTTCACTGTCTTTGCTTCACCGGTATTCCAAAGTAATTGATTTTTATAATGGGGTTTAGCTGCTTTTCACTGCTGTGTTTCTGCCGCTTTACACCCACTTGACTCACTTACAGAGAGATATCAATACATAGGTTTTAAGATTCTTACTAGTCAGATATATTCTTGGGCGGTGAATAGGGGGTGTTGAGTCCAATTCACTGAGCAAGGAGTAGGTCTTGTGTATTACATATTGGGTTTATGGAACGGTATCTGAGCTAATTTGAAACGCTTGTTTTATGCATCACCCCACCTCACCTTTCCCGTTAAGCAGCCATAGTGTGTTTTCTAAACGTGTGACTCTGTTCTGTTTTGTAATTCCGTTCAAGGGTAGCGGTTTTTACATTCCCTCTATAAGTGATATCTTATGACAAGTGTCTTTTTCTGTGTGACTTATTTCACTTAGAATCGTCGTACCTAAATCCACTCATCATGCTGCTACGAGCCTTATGACGTTGATTTCATGGCTGAGTGATATTCCATTGTACATAAGGACCACAACTTCTTTATCCATTTTTCTCTTTCCTGGGATATTTAAGGTGTAACGAAGTGGAGGTTCTTGTCAACAGAGCAGCCCTAAACTTTGGGGTGCCTGTGTCTTGCTGATTTTTAGTTTTCCCAATTTATACGCCCATGAGTGGAAGTGCCCTATGCTCTCTAAGCTGAGTTTTTTAGATGTTTCAGGACACACCGTACACTTCTCCAGAGTGGCTGTTGGCAATTTACATCCCACCCATCAGCGTAGCCAGGCTCCCGTTTCTCCATGGCCTGTCCTGCCTTTCTGGTTTTGACACTTGATTCAGCATGGCACTTTTGACCGATGGGAAGCGAGACTCCTTTGTAGCGCTGATTTGCCTTTCCAGGTTGCTTGGTTGGCCAAAAAGGGCGTATGCGTTTTTTCCTGAATATATTCAGGAAAAAACGCATACGCCCTTTTTGGCCATGGGCATCATTGTCGAGGTTTTGCTGCTTTTCCTGTGCTTTAAAGGCGATTCGAATCTCCCTCCTGAAATCTGTTTCCTGCAATTCTGCCTTGCTTTCAAATCCTCTTCGTTGCCTTCCCTCAATATATTTGTGGACGAGAGTCATCATTTATAAGTCTGCAGGTTTGTGAATTGCAGTGCCCCTGAGCTCCATTTTTCAACTCGCTTTCTTGGGAGCTGGCCGCAAAAGCGCAGGATTGCTTCAGGCCCTATTCTGGTCCCGGGCGGCAGGCTGAGCCTGTGGTTAATTCTTCTTCCTGATGGGAAAATAGAGGGACCTGTGCCTGTCCCAACACCTAGAGCTAGTCTCTCATTTGTTCCCCCTCTTCCCGTTCATCCTCAGGACAAATTGCAACCTGTACGGAACAGGAGGTTAAAGGTGCTGATTCTCCAAGGAGGGAGATTGCTAGTAAAGTGGCTGGAATGGCGAACCCGAGCACAAGGAGATGAGAAATGAAGTGCGTTTTAGAAACCTTTCCCGATCACACGGTGTACCATCTTCTGGGTTTCTCATGCATGGTTTCGATGTAGGAAGATGCCCTTGAACCTGGAGATTTGGGACCCATGGGATGGATACCACGCAGTATTACTTTAAAGGGTCTGCGTTTGCTCACCCAACTTCACCAAAACTCTCATCTCCAAGAGTGTCCACCCTTATGTCTCAATCAGCTGTGGGTCTAGATATGGTCAATCCAGGTGGCATCACAGCCCCTGAACGAATTTTGTAAGAATTTCTCTCTCTTTGACTTTCTTTGTTTCACGGGTATTCAAAAGTAATTGATTTTTATAATGGGGTTTAGCTGCTTTTCACTGCTGTGTTTCTGCCGTTTTACACCCACTTGTCTCACTTACAGGGAGATATCAATACATAGGTTTTAAGATTCTTACTAGTCAGAAATATTCTTGGGCGGTGAATAGGGGGTGTTGAGTGCAATTCACTGAGCAAAGAGTTGGTCTTGTCTATTACATATTGGGTTTATGGAACGGTATCTGAGCTAATTTGAAACCCTAGTTTTATGCATCACCCCACCTCACCTTTCCCGTTAAGCAGCCATAGTGTGTTTTCTAAACGTGTGACTCTGTTCTGTTTTGTAATTCATTTCAAGGGTAGCGGTTTTTACATTCCCTCTATAAGTGATATCTTATGATAAGTGTCTTTTTCTGTGAGACTTATTTCACTTAGAATCGTCGTACCTAAATCCACTCATCATGCTGCTACTAGCCTTATGACGTAGATTTCATGGCTGAGTGATATTCCATTGTACATAAGGACCACAACTTCTTTATCCATTTTTCTCTTTCCTGGGATATTTAAGGTGTAACGAAGTGGAGGTTCTTGTCAACAGAGCAGCCCTAAACTTTGGGGTGCCTGTGTCTTGCTGATTTTTAGTTTTCCCAATTTATACGCCCATGAGTGGAAGTGCCCTATGCTCTCTAAGCTGAGTTTTTTAGATGTTTCAGGACACACTGTACACTTCTCCAGAGTGGCTGTTGGCAATTTACATCCCACCCATCAGTGTAGCCAGGCTCCCGTTTCTCCATGGCCTGTCCTGCCTTTCTGGTTTTGACACTTGATTCAGCATGGCACTTTTGACCGATGGGAAGCGAGACTTCTTTGTAGCGCTGATTTGCCTTTCCAGGTTGCTTGGTTGGCCAAAAAGGGCGTATGCGTTTTTTCCTGAATATATTCAGGAAAAAACGCATACGCCCTTTTTGGCCAAGGGCATCATTGTCGAGGTTTTGCCGCTTTTCCTGTGCTTTAAAGGCGATTCGAATCTCCCTCCTGAAATCTGTTTCCTGCAATTCTGCCTTGCTTTCAAATCGTCTTCGTTGCCTTCCCTCAATATATTTGTGGACGAGAGTCATCATTTATAAGTCTGCAGGTTTGTGAATTGCAGTGCCCCTGAGCTCCATTTTTCAACTCGCTTTCTTGGGAGCTGGCCGCAAAAGCGCAGGATTGCTTCAGGCACTATTCTGGTCCCGGGCGGCAGGCTGAGCCTGTGGTAAATTCTTCTTCCTGATGGGAAAATAGAGTGACCTGTGCCTGTCCCAACACCTAGAGCTAGTCTCTCATTGGTTCCCCCTCTTCCCGTTCATCCTCAGGACAAATTGCAACCTGTACGGAACAGGAGGTTAAAGGTGCTGATTCTCCAAGGAGGGAGATTGCTAGTAAAGTGGCTGGAATGGCGAACCCGAGCACAAGGAGATGAGAAATGAAGTGCGTTTTAGAAACCTTTCCCGATCACACGGTGTACCATCTTCTGGGTTTCTCATGCATGGTTTCGATGTAGGAAGATGCCCTTGAACCTGGAGATTTGGGACCCATGGGATGGAAACCACGCAGTATTACTTTAAAGGGTCTGCGTTTGCTCACCCAACTTCACCAAAACTCTCAGCTCCAAGAGTGTCCACCCTTATGTCTCAATCAGCTGTGGGTCTAGATATGGTCAATCCAGGTGGCATCACAGCCCCTGAACGAATTTTGTAAGAATTTCTCTCTCTTTCACTTTCTTTGTTTCACGGGTATTCAAAAGTAATTGATTTTTATAATGGGGTTTAGCTGCTTTTCACTGCTGTGTTTCTGCCGCTTTACACCCACTTGTCTCACTTACAGAGAGATATCAATACATAGGTTTTAAGATTCTTACTAGTCAGAAATATTCTTGGGCGGTGAATAGGGGGTGTTGAGTCCAATTCACTGAGCAAGGAGTTGGTCTTGTCTATTACATGTTGGGTTTATGGAACGGTATCTGAGCTAATTTGAAACCCTTCTTTTATGCATCACCCCACCTCACCTTTCCCGTAAAGCAGCCATAGTGTGTTTTCTAAACGTGTGACTCTATTCTGTTTTGTAATTCAGTTCAAGGGTAGCGGTTTTTACATTCCCTCTATAAGTGATATCTTATGATAAGTGTCTTTTTCTGTGTGACTTATTTCACTTAGAATCGTCGTACCTAAATCCACTCATCATGCTGCTACTAGCCTTATGACGTTGATTTCATGGCTGAGTGATATTCCATTGTACATAAGGACC